>NW_016808026.1:3777262-3791452 GCF_001698545.2 Rhinopithecus bieti
TGTTTAAATCAGAAATAATTATTTTATTGTATTTTCCATGTTGTTACATCTATGTTTTCTGATTTCTTATTGAAATTGGCCAGAATGTTTAGAAAAATAAATAGTGATGGTCACAATAGGCATCCTTACTGATTCCCTTTTGAAACGAAAATTTCTCTTAACTGTTGAATTAAGCAAGATAAAAATCAGTTGTCTTTTCAGTATCATATGAGATGATTATCCATTTAAACCATTTTTCCAGGCTGACAGTTATTTGTATACTTCTCTTTGTCTATGTGCATTTCAGAATATGTTTAGAGATTTTCTCCAAAATTCTAAGTGCAATTTTATTGGATTCAATTGAGTTTATAGATTAAATTGGGGAGAACTTATGTCTTTATAATGTTAAGTGGACTCATCCACAGAGTAGTTCTCCATTTATCCAGATAAATACATTGATTCTATCTCTGGTAATCTTGTGAAACTGTCCTACTACTTCTTAATGTTTGCTAATGTAGTTGTTTTTCTCTAAGTTGATGGTGATATTATCTGTAAGGAACATTTTAAAATCTTCCCTTATAAAATTTATATCATCATCATCATTATCATTATTCATCATAGTGGGCAGGAGCTCTGGTACTATGTTAAATAACATTGGTGGTGGTGGGTATTCTTAATGGAAAAGTTATTCCACTTTATGTATATAATTAAACATAGTTGCATTTTTGGTTTTCTTTCTTTTTGTGTGTGAATGTGAAATTTAACAAGTTAAAGAAGTTTCTTTCAATTTCTACTTGGTGATCAGTTTTTTCTTCATTTAGTTAAAAATTATTTTATTTTACTTTTTTGTAAAGACAGTCTGAACTCCTGGCCTCAAGTGATCCTCCCACGCCAGCCTCCCAAAGTGCTGGGATTACAAGCATGAGCCAGTGCACCCAGCCAGTTTTTCCTTATAAATGAACCTGGATTTTTTTCAATTTTTTTTTCCCTCCATTGAAGCAATCACATTACTTTTCCCTGTTTCATGTGGGCTAATACATTGATCATCTTTTAATGAGATATAATTCACATACCTAAAATTCTCTACTTTTAAAGGGTATAATTAAGTGGTTTTTGGAATAGTCACAAATCTGTGACACTATCACCTCTAATTTTGTTCCAAAATATTTTAATCACCCCCAAGGGAAACCCTCTACCCATTAATCAGTTATTCCTCCTTGTTCCTTCTGATCAGTCCCTGGCAAACACCAAGCTGCTTTCTGTCTCTGTGGATTTGCCTATTCTGGGAATTTAGTATAAATGGAATCGGACAACATATGGCCTTTCATGTCTGGCTCAACTTAGCATAAAGTCTTCAAGGTTCATCTGTGATGTAGCATATATCAGTACTCCAATCCTTTATATAGCTGAATAATGATGAAGATTTGAGTTGTTTCTACTCTTTGACTATTATAAATAATGCCACTATGAGCATTTGGATACAAGTTTTTGCATGTATATGTGCTTTCTTCTAGGTATATACCTAAGAGCAGAATTGCAGAGTCGTAAAGTAACTCTTGAAGTTTTTAACAAATTGCCAAATTTTTTGAAAGCAGCTGCACCTTTTTCATTCACATTAGAACCTTCTACGTCTTTGCCAAAACCTATTTTTAATAGCCATCCTAGTAGGTGAAAAGTGGTATTTCACTGTGATTTTAATTTTAATTTTACTAATGACTAATATTGTTGAGAACTTTTTCAGTTTTTTCCTTCCCATTTGAAGAAATGTCTAATTTGTTGGCCCATGTTTTAATTTGGTTATTTGTCTTGTTATTGTTGACTTGTAAGAGTTCTTGATAATCTCGATGCCTTTTATATTTTCTTCCTGCCTAGTTGCTCTGGCTGCAGCCTCTGGTACAAAGTTGAATAGACATCATGAGAGCAAATGTCCATTTCTTGCTCCTAGTCTCAGGAGAAAAGTTCTCAGTTGTTCACCATTAAGTATAATGTTAGCTGTGAGGTTTTCATAGATGTCCTGGTTAAAGTTCCCTTCTATTACTAGTTTGTTGACAGTAAAGAATGCTGGATTTGTCTTTTTTCCTACTAATATGGTATATTATGTGGCTAGATTTTCACAAGTTGAACCAACCTTACATTCCTAGAATAAATCCCACTTGGCTATGGCGTATAGTACATTTTATATGTTGTTGGACTTGGTTTACTAGTAATTGTTGAAGATTTTTAGGTTTCTATTCATAAAGGATATTAATCTGTATAATTTTCTTATCCGTCTGTTTTGGGATCAGAATAATAATGATCTCATAACATGATTTGGAAAGTAATTCTTTGGCCGTTAGCTTTTGGAAGAGTTTGAGATGGGTTTATGTTAACTCTTTTTAAGTCATCTGAACGTTTCTCTTGAGGGTAGTTCCAAGGGTCCTTAGAGAGTCTCCATTTGGCTCTAGCTCCCTGATGTAGGCAGCACCTCCTTGGCTGGCTGCTTATTGCTTGCTCCCTCCACACCAGCTTCTGCTGCCTTTAGTGGTAAATCTCCATTTCTTTCCACTAATAACTTTGCTATTTGAGCTCCAGAGCACTGGCATCGAACTCACAAATGGTTTCTTAAAGCTCCTTATAAGTTATAAGGTAAGCATCTCTTTCTTTCCTCTATGTGGGAGGGGAAAAATGCTACAATACTCTAGAAAGTTTTGCCATGGAAGTGTTCTCTTCTCACCTCTTTTAAATTTTACATATTTGTCCTTGATGTGGTGATTGGGCTGTCATCAGTTATTTACCAATTGCTTCGATGATATTTAGAAAATGATATTAGAAATTGAGAAAATGATAGTTTTTTGTGTCATTAAAATGTAGAAAGGCTTACTACACATCTGTAATACTTAACACATTATAGAATTGAAAGAGCATTAGACAAATAGACAAAGAGAATGGAATACAGAGCCCAGAAACCTGATCCCACAAATATGGGAACATAGATTATGACACATGTGGAAATACAAATTAACGAAAAAAGAGCTGATAATTATATATGGTCTTTGGATGATTGATTATCCAAATAGATAGATAAAGCATTAAATTAAATTCCTATCTCATTCTACGTACAGAATCCAAGTCTAGGTAGATTAAACAACAGATTTTGAAAACTTTAAATTTTTACAAGAATTTGTAGAAGATATTTAAGGCCACAGGGCAGAAAATAACTTTAATCATGATACTAAGAGTCCATTACATAAAGAAACATGGAATAATTTTTAAAATTATATATGTAAAAGAAAATAGGAAAATATTAAATTTTCATATTTAATATGAACATTAGTGAAATGGTAAATTAGTGAAAAAGTAAATACAAATTTAAAAGGTAGTTCTCTGAAGAAGAAGCCCAACTAGTATATGAACTCACTATTTTTACTTCAAGGAAATTAAAATTAAAAGATCCTGCTTGATATCCCTCAGATTAGCAAACATTTGAAAGGTCAGGCAATATCAAATGTATTGGCTTTCTAGGATCTCTGTAACAAAGTACCACACACTGGGTGGTTTGAACAATAGAAAATCACTGTTTTATAGTTCTGGAACTTAGAAATCTGAGATCAAGGTTTCAGCAGGACTGGTTGTTGATGAGGGCTGTGAGGGAACACTCTGTCTCTTGCCTCTCTCCTTGCCTCTGGCGGGTTGCTGGCAGTTTCTGGGGTTTCTGGGGTATTGCTGCATCACTCTGATCTCTGCCTGCATCCTCACATGGTGTTCTCCCTGTGTGCATGTCTGTGTCCAATTCTCCCTTTTTATTATATAAGGACACTGGTCATACTGGATTAGGGGCTCACCCTGTCCAATATACTGCCCTCTCAATTTCAACTTCATTTTATTTCATTTCCAAATAAAGTCACATTCTGAGTGATGAGGGGTAAGGACTTCAACATATACATTTTAGAAGAGGACACAGTTCAACTCATAATATCATGTATTGCTTAGGGTGTAGAGTGATGCAAACTCATACATTATTGATGAGAACCTAAATTACTACCATTGCTTTGAAAAGCAATTTGACAATACCTATTCAAAGTGATGATACATGATTATAACTCAGAAACTTTACTTCTAGATGTCTGTTCTAGAGCCATTGTTACACAAAGATGTGGTGTGTGTAAGAATGTTCACTCCATTGTTTGAAATAGAGAAAACAGGAAAGTAGATAAATGGACAAGTGAAAAGAAAGAACTGTGGCTCATGTTTCAACAAGGATAAGCGTTAAAAATGAAAATTGAGTAAATTTTTTAAAAGTTACAGAATGATTAATAATTATGATAACACATATTTCAAGTTTTATACTATTTTAGTTTATGCTATCTGCTTATATAGGCTTAGACACATAAATCTTGTATGAGAAGAACAGATAGTTCCTTTAAGATGTGGTTTTACTGGGGAGAGAGGGAAGGACAGGAGATTTCAGAGTCATCAATGGGACTGAAACTGTAGTTTAACATTTAGTTTTCTAAAAAAGAAACATTAAAGAAAATATGGTATAATGTTAATATGTATTAAATCTGGTTTGGGCACATGAATTTTCATTATATCAATCTCTCTAATTTTCCATATGTTTGGAATATTTTATAGGCAAAATATTGTTAAAAATCTCAGCAGGGTAGAACAATGTGCTGACAATAACAAGTTAAAATTTAAGAGGGAGGGAGTTTAAAAAAAATCCTAATTTTGAATCAAATAGAAACTCCACCAGTTGGATGCATACACAGTAGGGGGCATGTGGGTTAAAAGAAGAATTTGTTTAACTATCTAGATTTGATTTGACTACAATTTCATGTGTCAACACTACTGAGGCCTGCCAACAAATTTAATTTGTTTTAAAGTTGAACAGTATCTGTGAAGTGTCTAAAATAGAAAAATGATAGTACTACTCAACTCTGTAGCAATCAGAACTTATGTTGCTCAATTTTATAGAAACTGGAAGCTGTTTAGAGGACAATGGCCAGAATGATGAGAAGAATTCAGAGTAGTGTCATGTGTAGCAGTAGGGAATGCTTGCCTTAGAGAAGACAAGGTTCACGGAAGACGTGGGAACCATCATTACTTATTGCTGTCCTGTATGAGTAAAATTGGGCCTGTTTGCTGTGGCCTGAAGGGTAGAACAAGAGCCAAGCGATGAAAATTGCAAATACTTGCAAACGTTGTGTTTTACCTCAACATAAAGAATAACTTTCCGATAGGACTGGATAAATACCACGTGGTTTTCCTCAGAAAGCAGTGTATTCCTCACCACTGGAGTTTCCTAAGCAAAAAGCTTGACTATTAGCCATTATTATGTAGACTAGGACAGTGATTCCAGAGTTTGGGGTTTCATGGATTAGCAAAACTCCAAATGAATGCAGTTGACCCTCAAACTTCATGGGTTTTTTATATCCCGATGGGGATTTCTTATATTCAGTGCAAATCAGAAATACAGGATAGTGGGTTACACAACCCTCATATACCAAGGGCTGATATTTCATATCCACAGGTTCTGTAGGGACTTGACTACGTATGGATTGGGGGGACACATAAGGGTCTTGGAACTAATCCCCTGTGTATACTGGGTGACATCTCTAATTAAAGAATAGAGTTTCCAACTGACTATTTTTCAATGAAGGTTGTCACAATAATAATAAAAAAGACAATTCCTATTTCCACTGTCATTTAATAAGTAACATTTTAACATTAAAATAATGAAGCATATCATCCCAGAATTTTTTTTTTTTTTTTTTTTTTTTTTTGTCTCAAGAAAAAGTTGGCCACTTTGGACTGATATTTTTTAAAGCATATATTTAAATCTTTTCAAATAAGGGCAATTTTAACATTTTATGTTTTGTTATGTGGTACATAATTGTATTCTCAAATATATTTGGGAATTCATGCATAGAATAATGTGAAATAGAATCCAACAGTCTAAGCTATTATTATTTTAGACAGGGTCTCACTCTGTTGCCCAGGCTGGAGTGCAGTGGTGCAATCATAGCCACTGCAGCCTCGATCTCCCAGATTCAGGTGATTCTCTCATTTTAGCCTCCCAAGTGGCTGGGACTACAGGTGCTCACCACCACACCTGGCTAATTTTTCTGTATTTTTTTGCAGAGATGGGATTTCTCCACGTTGCCCAGGCTGGTCTCAAACTCCTGGCTCAGGAGCTACACTGGCCTTGGTCTCCCAAAGTGCTGGGATTACAGGTACGAGCAACTGTGCCCCGGCTAAGCTCTTCTTGAAGTTTATTTTTGTTTAGAGTCAGTTAAACATACTATTTGAACTAGGGGTGGAAACGCATTCTGTCTTTTCGCTTAATTTAGAATATTCTAGGTGGGCTGAGAAAAGTCAAAAAATTGCAGCTATTGAATAATATAGCTCTAGCCTCCCTTCTTTGCCTTTCTTTTTAGGCCACAGCAGGACAGGATCTGACAGCCAGAAACTTTAGAAGAGAGCAGTTGTGCATGCTAAGGGCTTCAAATATTTACTTACAAGGAGGACCTCTCAGCTCGGAAACAGGAAAAGAAATTGCACAAATTGCGTACACAGCAGGAGGAATTTGGCTCTAAATAGCTGCTTATCATGCAGGCCTCCTAGATCAGAAATCAGTCCATTCAGGGGACCATCCTTTCTCACAGATTGGCTGATCCAGGGACATTGTTTTAGAACAGCATTTCTCAGCCTTTACTCTTGTATTTTGGGCCAGAATTCTTTCCTGTGAGGGGCTGTCCCGTGTGTTATAGGATGCTTTGAGAATTCCTGGCTTCTGTTTATTAGATGCCACTAGTACCTCCTTCCAATCCTATTGTGTCCCTGGAAAGTTTGGACATGCCAAATTGTTTCTGGCAAAATTGCTCCCAGTTAAGAGCCACTTGTTTGAAAGAGCTTTAGTCTTGTCCCAACCTGGAGATGTTAGGATCAATCTACTTGAAGTACATGGAAGTGTATAAAATCATCTTTAAGCACAGATGAAGATCAGGAAGGGGATAAGGATGGATAGTTTTACAGGTTCTCTCCTGTTTAGTCAGAGATTTTCTTCTTTTGAACATGAATAAAATAACTGGGAACAAGTTTCAGATGTGCCTGAGTGTAAGGAAATTGGTGAACCTTTAAATACCTTAGCTGCCTTCTTTGCATTAATCAGTTTTGATGAAGGTTATGGCTCTTTTATCTTGCTGTTTCTTCTTCAAAGACTACCTCAAGCTATTTGGAAAATATTTTTAAAGTTTTGTCATCTGTCCATTACATTTCCATCATCACCAAAAGCCATCAAAAAAGTTAACTTTGTTCTTTGGGGGAAATCCTTACTTATGTAGGCACCTTTCTCTCAAATATGGACATATGCCTTCCCTTACTTTAGGTTTGGCTGTCTGCCTGGATAGAAAGTAGGAACCAATTTGTATTTTCAATTGAGAGAAGGATTTGTGACCCTTTTGTTTTCCAATAGTGTTTGACAAAAATCTGCAGCTATACACTACCCAGATGTAAATAGCCTCTTGTTCATCCTGAGAAAAGAATTATAGTTTGACTAGAGGGACTAGAACTGTGTTTGCAAGATACCACTGGGACTAGTAAAAACAGCAAAAGGGTTGAAGTATTAGATCAATTAAATGGATATTTTCAAGGGTTTGCTTAATTATGCAGAGTAACACAAATAATACAGAACACAGGTGAGAGAAAAGCATAGTTTGCATGAAGATTCTTATTACTTGGTGTTAGAATAAGTAAATCATATAAATATTGCACAGGCTAAAATCCATCTCAGTTACCTGATAGAACTATGTGGGCTGAATCTTATGCTTTTCAGATTTTTGATCCTTGCTTGTGCTCAGAATCCCACTTGTTCGAATAAGATTAAGAAATTCAAGGCTCCCATAATAGGATTGGAATGTTCATTGATCTTCTATGGAAAAATAGCTAAAACAGATAGAACTAGTAGCCTAGTAGTTCTAGGTTCTCCCAATCCGATGGGTTGGAAATCATTAACTGCTTAGAAAAGTGGTATAATGGGCCCATCAATGATAGACTGGATAAAGAAAATGTGGCACATATATACCATGGAATACTATGCAGCCATAAAAAGGAATGAGATCATGTCCTTTGCAGGGACATGGATGATGCTGGAAGCCATCATCCTCAGCAAACTAACACAAGAACAGAAAATCAAACACCACAAGTTCTCACTCATAAGTGGGAGTTGAACAATAAGAACACATGGACACAGGGAGGGGAACAACACACACCGGGGCCTGTCGGGGGTAGGGAGCCAGGGGACAGAGCTTAGAAGATGGGTCAGTAGGTGCAGCAAACCACCATGCCACACATATACCTGCATGTTCTGCATATGTATCACGGAACTTAAAGTAATTTTTTTTAAAGTGGCATCATGGGATAGAGTCAGAGTGGTACTATTTTTTTTTTTTTTTTTTTTTTTTTTTTTTGCTTAGGTGTTATGCTTTGTTTGTGAGTGAGGCAAATATTATGTTGTAGATATTGCCACACGCACACAAACAACTCCAAAACCCTGTTGGGGCCAAAGCCCTTGGCTTCCTAGAGGTCTGCTTAAAAATCACTGACATTAGGCAGGTTGATTAATAGGAGAAAATACATATAAATTTACTTAATGTGTATACAGGGGAGCCTTCAGAATGAAGACACAACCCCGCAACATGGTTCAGAAGCCTTTATATTATCCCGGCAAAATAGGATATGGGAAGGGGGAGAAAAGGAATTCCATTGGCAATTCTAGGAAGAATGAATGGATCTGAGAGGAGATTGTAAATAATTTTCTTTGACAATGAAAGGGTCTATTGAGGTGTGGTCTTACATTCTTGGTCTTACAGAGAAGGGAGGAAAAGGCAGTTGTTCCCTTTGGTGGATCTGGACTTCAGGCAGATAAAAGAACGTCAACTTCTTTGGCAAATACATTGAGGGATGGGGAAGGTCAGAGACCATGAGGCTGCTTATTTGGTTCAGCATGTCAGTTGGCCATATTTTGGGGTATAAATCTGAGCTTCAACAATACAAATAAGCAAACAATTAAAAACCGACCTCTGATATTTAAAGTTTCTTCCATGGTCTGATTGCCTGGTTCATTTCTGGGAAGTACCCTTTCAAGAAAGCTTATGTTACCACTTGAATTTTGGGTTGACAGAGTTCTATTATGTTCTCCTAACCGCTTTTCCTAGGAAATTAAATGATCATAATTTCATCTCTTTTTTTCTTTTCCATTAATAACTATCTGAATACATATTCAAGTCTATTTTTGTTGCTTTGCTCAGAATTATGGAAAATTTCTCAAATATTACTTGTGAAAAAGGTCCTTGACTTAAATCTTTATTTTTCTTCTCCATCCTATTTCTTTGCAGTTGCTGAGAATTTAATGATCATTGCCTCTATGCTGCTTTGATACTCAAATTTGTTTCAGTTAACTGCCCTTCTCCAATAATTTACCACTGGTTTCCCGCAGGCCCTTTGTGTGACACATAACCTGCTTCTTGCTAAATGTGAGGGCGTTTATTGCATTTCTATAAATATACCCAAATTTCATTTTCATAGTAATGATATTGGTATCAGATTATCACTGCATTTTTTTCTTAGGTTCTTTGCACATGACGATATAAACGTTTTCTGCTTTCAAATTGGCCATGTGCCTCTTTGGAGCAAATGTTCCTTGAGGATAGACAGTTATTGATAAACCCACATAGCATCACTTACAGTAACGTGAGAACAGATTGAGTATCTAGGAACTCAGTGAGAGCTGACAGAAAGGGAGATAGGAGCGGGGAGAACTATAATCCTGATGCCTGCAAAAGTAATTTGGGAGGAAGTGAATTCTTCTCTTTCTGGTAACACTGGGGAAGATTAAGGCAGTGATAGTGTAAATAGGAAACACACAACTAAAGCAGTCACTGGATAAAGAAAATGTGGTACATATACACCATGGAATACTACGCAGCCATAGAAAGGAATGAGATCATGTCCTTTGCAGGGACATGGATGAAGCTGGAAGCCATCATCCTCAGCAAACTGACACAGAAACAGAAAATCAAACACCACAGGTTCTCACTCATAAGTGGGAGTTGAACAATGAGAACACATGGATACAGGGAGGGGAACAACACACACCAGATAGTGTAAATAGGAAAAACACACAACTAAAGCATCTGATGAAGTTATAACAAAGACTCTTCCACGGAGAGAACTCCTTGTACACGGTACCATCCTCACACTATAATTTGATTGTCAGAAGAGCAGATTGCCAGCTCTTATACAAGCGACTTGATAGTATTTTATGTTCATATTAGTTTGATGCATAATGTACTTAGCTATGTTTCATATAGTCCCAGGATATACATTCTGAATACATAGTCAAGTCTCATTGTGTTGCTTTGCTCACAGTTGCAGGAAATTTCCCCAATATTGTGCCAAATGACATGCTTTCCACCGAAATTTATGTAAGAAGGTACTGCCATACATCTCACACCAAGTACTGCTGCTCTTTCATGGTTAGCCCTTTACAGGCTCCTGTAGAGCCTCTTCTACATACACTTCTGTAGTGCCTGTGGATGGTGTCTGTTTTGTTCACCACTGTGTCTCCAGTGTTCTGAATGGTACTTGGTACATAGTAGACTTACAATAAATACTGTTGAAGGAAACTCATATTCAGAGGTCTTAAGTGTCTGGTTGATAAGTGTATAGCTCAAGCTAGTAAGCTTCAAAACAAAAATTCCAGTCCAGATCTATATGGCTCCAAATTCATTCTTCTATTATGTTTACCCATCCATAATATAATTTATTGAATGAATCCTTTTTTGCTATTTTTAGCAAAACAATTTATGCAGCGTATGAAACAATACACAGAAGCTCTGATTAAGCATTATTATGTAGTATCCAATACATATACATAATTTATGAGACTTTAGAAAGCATAATATCAACACTGGTGAACCTACTGTTGAGGCTGAAAACTGGAACATTATCAACATCATTGAGTTATGTGCATATTCTTCCAAAATTCCATTCCTTTACCACCTTTCCAGAAGTAACCGATGTATTTATTACTCTTTCTTTCTACAATAAATTTACCAAATACATAGCAATCCCTACATAAAGGCAGTTTCTAAAACAAATAACAGTTCAAAATTGATAACATGTAATAATTATATGTACAGTATATATTATGTCATTTCATGTATTATGCAATTTTCTTCAACTGACATTTTTCACTCAACATTGTTTATCTATTATGTTGCTAGTAACTATAATGTATTCGTTTTCACAATTCTATAATATGACTATGCTAACATCAATTTATTTTTTCTGTAAATTGATTTTTGTTACCTGATTTTTTTCTATTGTTGACAACAGTTATTGTTGACAATTATAAAATTCTGGTACATATCTTTTGGGTCTCACATGCAAATTTCTCTAGGTTTTGTTTCTAGGAATAACATTGCTGCGTTATGTGTTTAGATGTATAAGATGAGTGTTTTTCAAATAAGATGTTTCCAATTATGCTTATACTATAGCAGAGCTGTATATCTTTTTCATCAATTTACTTCTTACCAACAATAGATATTATCTCAATTTATTATGATCCTGCTTTGTACTTCTTTGATTACTGAAGAGGCTGGGTCATTAGTACTTTCTCTGATCTGAAGTGCTGGTTTGGCCATTTACTAGTTTTTTGAGGGGAGAGAGGAAGTTGTCGTTTTATTCTCAATGTGGAGGAGTTCATTACACTTAATGAATACTAATTATTTGTTGACTCTAAAAGTTACAAATAGTTTGTAACTTTATGTTATGGTGTCTTTAGATAAACAGAAGTTCTTCCTATTAATGTAGGTGAGCTTAGCATTGTTTAAAATTTATAGTTAATATTTTCTCTATTCTGAGTTCACAAAATTATCTTCTATATCTTTCTTTCAAAGTTTTAAAATTTTCCCTTTTGCATTAAATTTTTGATCTACCTGGAATTGATGCCTATATATGATATAGTTTATTATATAAACAAATAATACCTGTATTTATTTATTATTATTATTAGCTTAGTTCCTTTCTCCAGTGATCATATCATCTTTGCCATATATCAGGTTCTGTTATGTATAGATCTGTTTCTGAGTTCTCTATTTTATTAGGAATTCAGTCCTAGTGTCCGATTGGTCTTTCCTTATTAATTGACACAGCTTTATAATAAACTTGGCATCTGGTAGCACAATTTTGCTTTCCTATCCTTCTTCAATACTTTACCCATTGAGCCTTTGCCTTTTCAAATAAATTTTAGAATTAGCTTGTCAAGTTTCTCAAAAACCTTGTTAGATTGGAAAAAAAATTAAATCTGTAGTTCAATTTGAGGAGAAATTTCAGGAGACATTTCTATGATATTGAGTTTATGATGTTGGAAACAAATTAAATCTATAGTTCAATTTAAGGTGACATTTTTATGATATTGAGTTATCCCATCCCATGAACATGGCATATTTCCCTTTTCATATTTAGGTCCTTTAAAAATAGCTTTCAAAAAATGTTAAGTCTTTCTTCTTTAGTTTCTTACATATCCTCTTAAAAACACTGGCCGGGTGCGGTGACTCACGCCTGTAATCCGAGTACTTTGGGAGGCCGAGGTGGGTGGATCACGAGGTCAGGAGATCAAGACCATCCTGGCTAACATGGTGAAACCCCGTCTCTACTAAAAATACAAAAAAACGTGGTGGCGGGCACCTGTAGTCCCAGCTACTCGGGAGGCTGAGGCAGGAGAATGGCATGAACCCAGGAGGCGGAGTTTGCAGTGAGCCGAGATTGTGCCACTGCACTCCAGCCTGGGCCATGGGCGAGACTTCGTCTCAAAAAAAAAAAAAAAAGAAAAAAAAAAATCTATTCATTGTACTTATATTCTTTGTAATAATAAAAATATGTAATTCTAAAATGTTTTCTAGTTGTTGTATATTAACAATAAAATTTGCATATTGTTATAGTCAGATACCTTGCTAAATACTCATTAATTCTTGTATTTTGTTAGTAGATGGGGTTCCTATGTAGGTAATCAAATCACCTTTTAATAGTGACAGCCTGATTTCTTTCCATATTTATAGTATTTTCTTCTCTCACAAACTGGATAGGATTTTCAGCATAATGTTGAATAAAGGTAGTGATTTGGGGTATCCATCTTTTCTTTTCGTGGTATTAAATTGAATGCATGCATTACATCATTAATATTTGCTATGGGTTCTTTTTCTCCTTGTAAATGCTTCTTAGCAGATAAGGAAAACTGTCTTCTATTCCTGTTTTACTAAGTATCTAGTTTAATTTTGTTGGAAAAGGGTGTTGGATTATAGAAAATGTTTTTTCTGCATCTATTGAGACGATTGTATTTTTTCTTATTTAACCTGGAAATATAGTGGTTTACACTTATAAAATTTTAATGTTAAGCCACCTTTGATTATTGGAGTAAACACAACCTCTTCATGATATATTCTCTTTTTTAACACTTGACTACGTTTGGATACCTAATAATTTCTTACCTTTTAAAAAGTAAGTTGACAAAATTTTATACATTTCTCATGTACATGATGGCTTCAAAATTTACACATTATGGAATAGCAAAATTGAGCTAATTTACAAATACATTACCTCACATACTTATTTTTCATGGTGAGAACACTTAAAACTTATTTTCTTAGCAATTTTCAAGATTATAATACATTGTTATTAATTATAGTCACCATATTATACAGATCTCTGGACCTTAGTCATCCATGCTGATATTTTGTATTTTGATCAATATTTTTCCAATCTCCTTCCCACCCCCAGTCTCTGCTAACTACCATTCTATACATCTGTGAGTTCAACATTTTTAGAGTCCACAAATAAGTGAGATCATGGGGGTATTTGTCTGTCTGTGCCTGGCTTATTACACTGAACATATTGTGCTCCTGGTTCATCCATTTTGTCAAAAATGGTAGGATTTTGTCTTTAAGACTGAATATCCCATTGTATATTCCATTGTGTATATAAACCACATTTTCTTTATTCACTCATCCACTGAAAGATACTGAGGTCGATTCCATATCCTGGCTATTGCAAATTATGCCACAATAAACATGGTAGTGTGGATATCTCTTTGACATAGATTTTATTTTATTTTATTTATCTTATTTTTTATTTTATTTTATTTTATTTTATTTTATTTTATTTTATTTTATT
>NW_016808026.1:3795378-3820831 GCF_001698545.2 Rhinopithecus bieti
TTTATTTTATTTCTGGATATACATACCCAGTAGTGGGATGGCTGCTGAATTACTAATATCTCATACATGTGAATGCGATTGGTCTCTACTTTTACTAGATTTGCATGATTTTTGTATTCGAGATAAAACTAGGCTCAAAAAAAGGGCTAAGAAAGTATTTTTTCCCCTAATTTCCGATGAATTTTGTAAATCACTGAAACGTGTGACAGATTATGCTTTCTGAAAATGGCCACAGCAATTTTTCAGTCCCACGACTTCTACCAGAACCTTTTTATTCTTTTTAGGAGGTGAGGTCTATTTTCCTTTTCCTTAAAACGTGATGGAACTTTGTGACTGAGTCAACAAGCAGAGTGAGGCAGACGTGATGTGTCCTAACTTCTAAGGCTAAGTGATGAAACGTCAAGTGTCATGCCCTAGGAATGATCTTGGGATGCTCACCTTGGGAACAAAGCCACCATGTTGAGAAGTCCAAGTCATAGGGGGTGGTTGCATGTAGGTGTTCTGGCTGACAGACCCCATCGAGGTCTTAGACAGTTGCCTGCACCAACCCCAGATGTGTTAATGATTGGACTTTGTGATTGGATTCCAGCCTCCAGCCTTTGAGCTACTCCAGGTGATGTGAGTGGAACAGAGAGGAATGAGCTCCATTAAGCTCTGCTCTCACTAAAGGACCACGATCAACATAAATGTTAATTCGGTAAGTTTTGGAGTGGTTTGCTAGTCAGCACTGGATAGCATATAGTTTGGCAAATTTTACTTGTAAATATTTGGGTTTTAGTCACATTTATTTGGTTACATTGCTACCAAAACTTTTCCATGTTGTCCCAGTTTTCAAATTTGTATTATAAAATTGTTCATAGTATTACATACTTAATTAAACCCCTTATATTTAACCAAAAAACAAATCATTAAAATCTTGACAGATATTTTTACTCATTACTAGCAATTTCAGTCTATTTACATTTTATTGTGTGCAAATATATTCAAAATTGTTTTCACCACCTTCGTTGGTGCTATTTGTTTCACTTTCATTTATTTTTTTTTTTCTACTTTGGGTTTATTTTTTCCTTATTTGATTTTCCACACCTTACTACTCTATTTTATTCCTTAGTGATTATTATAAACATTTTACCAGGCATAATTAGTGATTTAAAAGTCTTAAAGAGAGCCAGTATCTTAACTATTCTAAAGAACACAGGGACCCTAGAACCGTCTACCTCTGACTAATACATTTCAAATTACAAGTATATATTTAGTGCAGCATTGTATAATATAATCTCTTGTGATAATAGCAGTGTCCTATATCTGTTTTATCCAAAACAGTAGCCTCTATTGGTATATGGCTATTGATCACAAGAAATGTGACCAGTGTGACTCAGGAACTAAATTTTTAACTTCATTGTATTTAAATTTAAATGGCTACTTGTGGCTAGTAGATTCTGTATTTAACAGGGTCAGCGTCGTATTTTTGTTGTTTTATGAACTCAGAATTTAGTCATTTTATTGTGTATTTTATATTATTTCTTTTTAATTTACATATTTAACAATTTCTTGGATCAACATTTCTTCTTGCATTTAGAACTTGTTACAATCTTTCCTTCTTTAAAGATATCTTTTAGAAGGTATGTTAGTAAAGATTTGCTGGTGGTAAACTCAGTTTTTAATTTTGGACATGTGTTTGACAATGTCCTTGAAAAATAATTTTTATAACTACACAATTCTAGGTTGATAGTTATTTCTCTCAGTATTTTGAATATATTACTCTATGAACTCTGATTTCCATTGAAGCTATTGAAAAATCTGCTGTTAGACAAAATCATCCTCTTTTTAGGCACTCTGGTTTTTATTCTGGCTCTCTTTCACATACGTTATCTTTGGTGCTCTGAAATTTTACTATGTTTTGTGGATTTTTTTTGCTTGGTCTGCTTGGTATATATTGTGTATTTTCTATTGTAGATGTGTGCCTATCCAAAAACTCAGGGAATTCTCAGCTTACATCTCCGTCTTCCCAATATTGCCTCTTTTCTATTCGCTATTATTTTTTAGAGTACAATTACATGTATGTTTGACCTTCTCATTTTTATTGTCTTCAATAGCTCTTTTTATATTTTCATGTCCTTGTCTCTCAATGCTGCAAGTTCTACAGCTCTTACTTCTAGTTCATTGTGTCTTCATCTCTAATATGTTACTTAATATACCACTGAGCTTTTAATTTCAATAAATCTATTTTTTTCTAAAATTTCTACTTCATCTTTCTATAATCCATTTGCTTGGTTATTTTTAATAATTTCTTGTTCCTCACTTTTATTATTTTAAAAATTCCTAGATGTTTTATAATGTGATCATTTTCTATTTACCATCAGCTAATTCCAGTGTCTCCAATATTTTGTGGTTTTTTTGTGTGGTTTCAGCTGATTCCCTCTCATGGTGGCCTATTTTATTTATGGTTGGGTAAATTAAAATTTTTGAGCTTATTTTAACTACACATAATCTTTGAGAATTCAGAAGGCCTAATGTGTAGAGTAGCTTTCTGCCACATAAGATGTACATTTACTTTTACTGGAGCCAAAGGAACATGGATCTATAGTCACTTTAACTTCTGTGGAGGATCCTACCTTCATGCTAGGCATCCTGACCTTGAAGAATGGCTGAGGCACCTCCTGAGCCAGGGACTGTTCTTAGAATCAGGGAAACTTGGCTTTTGTGTTCGCTTACTGGCATAATTCAGGGTATAGCTCCCTGTTTCTTTTCTTCTTTCTCTACTTTCTCCTTCCTGTATCTTTTCTTTGTCTTCATCTTTGGTGATTTCTACAGGTTTTTTTTTTTTTTTTTTTTTTTTTTACACCCCAACACTGCTTTAAAAAATAAGTTTGTTGTAGGTATGCAGGATCAAATTGCATTGCCATCCATGGGCCATTAAGAACATCTATCTGATAATCCTACTAACAGCAGAAGTCAGCCCATTATTATTACTGACAGCACACTGGCTTCTTCTAGAGCCCTGCAGCATCTCTGGATTGGTGTAAGGTGTTTATTATGGAGTTTCCAGCACTGGAATTAGATTGATTCACTTTATTTTCCTTGCCTGCCAGATTTGTTCAGGCTTCATGAAAATCAAATTATGTTGTCAGATAATTAATTATTTTAATAAAATATGCATTAAAATACTAAATTATGTGAAAAGTAGATATAGGTTTTACGTTTATAGTCTTCCTTGAGAAAATGTTTTACAGCATACTTGTATATATATTTTTTTCTTTTCCAAATTCATATTACCTAAGATTACAGGGAAAGGAAACGTGGAAAAAAATACTGAATTTGGGATCAGAAAAACTAGTCTGTAATCTCAGCTTAGACATTAAGCATATGATTTTCAACAACGTAATTAACTCCAATGAGCCTGTGTTTTCTCATCTGTATAATGGGATAATTTCGATTTTGTACAGTCATTATGAGATTTAAATCAATTAAACAATATCATGCATGTGGAATTACCCATCACGGTGTCCAGCACATAGTAGATACTTGCACAGGATTAATTTTTCTTTCCTTCTCGTGACATCTATGAGTTTATGTGACTAGATGTCACATACATTTCTGAAAATATATCTTGAATTTTTTATTGATCTTTATTTACTCCTAGGATAACCTGTCAGCTTTACCTCTGTACTAAGAGTTAATTTTTATAAATAAGACAGAGTGTAACTCCTACCTACACAAATTAAGCCACCTTCAAGATATGGAAAGTTAGATCTGATTGTAGTTAAAAATGTGAACAATGCTTGTGTAACTTTAGTTAGTCAACATCTGGAACTGATCTAGAAAACTTTGATTAACAGAACCAGCCTGATGAATCCCAGATGTTTCAGCAAGGCTGCATTTCCTAGGCTCACTGGATCATGAAAGTGAATACATTCAAGGAAGGGAAACATTTAAAAGAAGTAGGTGTCAAAATGGCTGAGGGGATATTTGGATATTGGTTCACTTGTGGGGGAGAGGAAGTCTCCTTAAATGAATATCTCCTTTTAGGTTTTATCTATGTTAAGACGAAAATCTGATTTTTGATTTCCTCAATAATATATCTTGAAACTTCACTTACATTTATAGTTGCAAAATAGATTTTTGAACATCTACTATATACAAGTTCGTGCAGTTAGACAAATAATAGTCCCTGCCTTTGATGATTCAGTTTAGCAATGGAGATAGTCATGTGAACAATAACTGCAATCAATTATAACTGCTGGAATGAAAGGCTGAGTACAGAAAGTATCAGGTCTTCCAATGAAGATGGGAAGGTTCCATGGAGTAGGAGACACAGGGCTCAAGATCTCCATCTGTTACTTCTACAAGTGGCATTCAGCTGTGCTCGCATAATTCAACTTCCATAGTATGGTAAGTTCCGTAGATCACTGGACAATTTGTCATTCCACGAAACTATACTTAGAACAGCAATTTCTGAAATGAAAAACTAAAGTATTTTGACAATCCAGTGTCACAATGGTAAAATATTGATTAGTAATCTTACGGCCTTTCCATCCTTTGGTAAAGCTCCTAGAAAAGCAATACGTATTTTAGTATTTCCCACAAATTGTGCTTTCACTAAAGGAATGCATTCACCTTTTGCAACCTTTTTCTCACTCTCATGAATGCCTGATGCTGTGGACAGGAAAAAAATCAGAAATGTTCTGAGTTCAAAATTACTTTAGAAGCCTTTGGGAGAAAACACATACCTTTTTTTGTGTGTGTTTGTTTGTTTGTGTTTATGTTTTGTGACATACTTTAGTTCTCATAAAATCTGCTCCATGTTTTTCCCCAAGGAAATCTCTGAGTGAAAAGAAAACCTATACCCTAAGGAGAGGAGCCCAAATGCCCTATTGACAGCAATTTTGAAAAGAATTAAATTTATTATTAATAGCATGGTTTCAGAGGTAGAAGAAAGTATACAATAGTAACTGGATAACAGAATATGTAAGGCTAATTCTTACAGAAACGGTTTTCAATGAAAACTAAAGGGCCATCAGGCTCAAATGTGCTTAACTCCTTTCTTTATCCAGCCATAAGTGGTACTTTATCCCTTTTGTTTTCAACAAAGGAGATTCACTGCCTCCTTCTCTTTCATCCAGAGCTAAACTGCCCCTAAACTCCTATCAGTCCTTTACCTGAGATAACAGATATGCTTGTCCCCATGTTCAGAGATTCTTCAACCAGCAAATAAGGACAGTCTCGGACAATTTCCTGAGATTCCAGCCCTTCTTATCGAATCAATGCCTACTTGTTTTTCAAAATTTGGGGTTTAGATATTTCCTCTGAAAGAACTCCCCCAGTCCTTCTAGGCTCGTTAAGATCCACATGCTACCTACAGTCATATGAGTCTGTCACATGGCCCTCATCACACCTGTAATTACCTGTGTAGGTAAGTTCAAACTTTTCCTCTGAAGATCTGAGATTGCAGTTTGTTGAAATAGCCATCACAAATTTATTTGATCATAGTTTTATATGACATGGGAGGCATCAGACTGAAGACCCCAAAGACCCAGGGTGAACTATCCATTTTTATGCTTAGGTAGATGAGACATGACCAGCCATGTAGAAATATGATTAAACAAAAAGGATGTGATCTAATAGGAATAGACTGAGGGGCGGGAAACCCAGCAAGCCCTGCTTGTTTGGATTCTTCTCTGTGCAGCATTCCTTCGGAGAATGGGGCACTGCCCTCTTTGGAATGGGGGGTCTTACAACCTGCAGTGAAACAAGGGAGGCCGGAGAAGTTCTTTATGGCTAATTCTCACACAGAAAGGTGGGGGAAAGTTGGAGTCATGTTTTTTAGGTTTTTATGGCTGGCTTTGGGGAAAAGGGGTTCTGGTTTTTATGGCTCACCATGGGGAAGAGGAATTATAGTTTCTATGGCTAGCCTCTGGGGAGAATGCGGGGTGAGAGACAGGAGGGCAAAGACAGAAACTTTGCTTTTGAGGCCGCCACTTTGGAGGATCATTTTCTGAGCCTCAATACATGCTCAGTGTCCATCTTCCTCACCTGATTGTAAGTTCCAGGACAGCCAAACTTTTTGTGTCTGTATTCACCACCGTATTTCCAGATCATTGTATTTTCTCACTAAATACTTGAAAAGAATACAAATATTCTTAATAGTGTACTAGTTTAACCCCTCATCATGTCTCGCTGGATCAATCTAAAAGGTATTTCTTTAAAGCCCTCAGGGTACTATTCTCTATCTGGGGTGATATTCCCATAAATGATTACTTATCTCTTCATGGAGATCGTGTGTCACTTATCTATGTGGGGGAATTTCCAGTTACTTTACCTTATTTGTTTTTTTCGTAGTGCTCATCAAGATTTATATTTATATATTAAATTTTTCTTTACTTATTGAGTGGCTATGCTGAGGGAAGGACTGTGTCACTAGGGCCTAGTAAGGAAGATGCTCTGGGTTTTTTTTTTTTTTTTTTTCCTGTTTTCCCCAAAGAAATAAAAGTTGCATGTGTAAATGTTTAGTGAATGCCTAGGCTCATGGGCTCTGGTGGGTTTTGCATCTTGATTATTCTAGTATCAAGAATGGTTCTTTATACATATTAGGAGCTCAAATTTTTATTAAATGAAGGAATGCAAAAACAATGTCTTAGAATTATCTAAACCATAGGACTTTTGCAATATCTTATCATAGAAAACTTGCCATTTATACTTATTAGCAACAAATCCAAATGAGATGAATTGCACATCTAAGAAAAGAAAACACCAATTACCAAAATGTATCTATATAACTTTTATTCAGGAAGCATTAACACGTGGTGTGCAAGGTGCTACTGAACCTCTTTGAGTAAGACATTGTAACTGTGGTGAATCTTCTCTTAATATTCAGGAGTGTTACTATGAATATAGGATAAGATGATTGACATTCCTCTCCTCGTCTATTAAGAGTAGCAGCAGCCGGGCGCGGTGGCTCAAGCCTGTAATCCCAGCACTTTGGGAGGCCGAGACGGGTGGATCACGAGGTCAGGAGATCGAGACCATCCTAGCTAACACGGTGAAACCCCGTCTCTACTAAAAAAATTCAAAAAACTAGCCGGGCGAGGTGGCGGGCGCCTGTAGTCCCAGCTACTTGGGAGGCTGAGGCAGGAGAATGGCGTAAACCCGGGAGGCGGAGCTTGCAGTGAGCTGAGATCCAGCCACTGCACTCCAGCCTGGGCGACAGAGCGAGACTCCGTCTCAAAAAAAAAAAAAAAAAAAAAAAAAAGAGTAGCAGCAAATCTAAAATCATCCTTTTTCCAGAGTTCCCCTAGGGCTACATACTCAGAGCCAGATTCCCAGTGCTGCCCTCGGGGAATGGGAAGGTGCCTCAGAGAGGAAATGCTGATGTGCAGAGCCTGTGGTCCCGGGGAGTGCTAAGGCCCATCCTCTTCTGGAGCTCCAGGACAGGGTCATCAGGTACTCGGGAGCTTAGGGGCTGAACTGGGTCTTTTGTTGAGGACACTGTCACGTGCATGGGGGTGATGCCTCTTTAAAGTAGTTCTGTCACTTCCCTGGCTACAGGACAGTATCAGAGTGTGGGTCAAGATTGAGATACACATCTACTCTTTCAACTCCCAGGCTCAGAACCAACAGTCCCAGTCCTGGGGCTGCTCTGATTTTAAACTAAAAAATAGAAAAGGCTTAGTTCTGCTTTTTTCTCCCCCCCCCCCCCCCCCCCCCCAAGGAGAGTGGGGTCAGCCAGTCAATACCAATCTCTGTTAAGTAAAATGATTTTTTAGTGATTGCAAGCACTTTTCTCTCTGGAAAATATGAGTGATGAGTTGGTGTTTCCAGAGTGCAGGATTCCCACCCCAGTCACCCACCCAGCCTCTCCAAAGAAGGTAGGACTCATTTTTTTCCTTATTCTTTTACCCTTTTGAAATCTTTCTCCCCTCTCTGTCTCAGCAAGAAGGATACTTTTAAAGTTTAATATGTGTCAGGATGATCCACATATAGTAATATTAAGCAAGATGAGATGTTTGCAGATACAATGGTCTCCCCTTTATCTGTGGTTTCAGTTACCCATGGTCAACTGTGATCAGAAAATATAAAATGGGGAGCTCCAGAAATAAACAATTCATGAGTTTTAAATTGCACATCATTCTGAGTACCCTGAAGAAATCTCATGCTGTCCTGCTTTGTCCCACCCGAGACATGAGTTGTCTCTTTCTCCAGCGTATCCACACTGTAGATGTGACCTGTCCATTGGTCATCAACATCACTGAGGTTCAGTGATCCAGGATCATCTGAAGCAGATGATGTACTTCTGATGTAGTATCAGAACTTCAATAGCAACCTAATGCTATGGCACAAAGCCTACATCATTCACTTCCTTCCCCTCAGTTTATCATGTAGGCATTTTATTATCTCACATCCTCACAGGAAGGATGAGTACAGTATGGTAAGACATTCTGAAAGTGTGACCACATTCATATAACATTTATTACAGTATATTGTTGTAATTATTCTATTTTATTATTGTTATACTCTCTTTGGGTTTGAGATAGGATCTTGCTCTGTTGCCCAGGCTGGAGTGCAGTGGTGCAATCACAATTCTAATCACCTCTTTGGGTTACTCATTGCTGGGTGCTCCCCTGTGTCCTTGTGTGATACAAATATTAATGAACTTTTTTTTCCTCTTTTTTCTCTTTTTAATCTGTCTTTGCCCAGTTCAATTTATAGTCCTCTAAGCTGGAGAACCCAAAATGAGTAGAGGCAGATATTTTTTTCCTTTCCTATCCTGCCATAAAATTAGTAGGAATAGAATAATAACACTTGGCATGAGTTCACAGGTGGGAGATATCATATTTGCTTGTGGGAACTGGAAAAGTTGTGGAGAAATTGGCTTTGGAACTCTACTCAGATCAGAACAGGGCTTGACTATGTGGAAATATGGCAGAGAGTGGAAAGAAAGCAGGGGGCGTGATTGTGGGGAAAGAAATGGAAAGTTAATGCTAGAACCAGCTCACAGATATCTTTGACTAGCCAACTAAGGAGACTTGGCTTTAGTTAGGAAAATAATTTTAAGCAGAACTTTGGTATGTGTGTAGAAATGATGGGTTGAGGAGCATAGTTGGAAACTTAAAATATTCCAGGAGGAAAGTTAATGAGAGCTTGTTTTAAAGTAGAAGCAGTGGGAAAGGAGAGGAAAAAGATGGACTGGGGTGAAGGAGACACAGCAATGGACGTAAGGAGGGCAGAGTCAAAGCAGCAGGTGGTTCCTCATGGAAAGATCAGCTGGGGCCACAGTGGACTCACCCCAGGGGATCAGGTTCCTGTTCTGTCCCAGGGAACAACTGTTTAACATCTGAAAAGTTCCTGAATTTTCAGAGTCAGAGTATAATTTACTCAGAGCTTTCCTTCTGCCAGGTGCAATGTCTTTTGCCCAACAAACAATTTCCTTTGATGCATTTATCCTTATGAATTATGTTTGTCCATTTACATAATTTGGAAAATAATCACTCTGGACATGAAGCTGGTGTTAAGAGACTTGAAGTAGTTTTCTTGTACTTGTTCTCATTTTATCCTAAGCAAAGCACACCATGAGGAAGGCTTTGGTGCTCTTTTATAGGTGAGAGGCAGTGTACATTGTGTAGCTGTCATCAATATTATTGGTTAAAAGTAATAATAAAAAGCCACCTGTGAGTAGCTGCAGCAAACTCATGAATGTGAATCCCCATGGGTACACGTGGGCAGCTGTAGTTTTAAGGAACATGAGGCGCGAACCAAAAATACGTTGTTTCACAGCCCAGGTTCTGTGGGCAAACTAGAAATAAACTCCATTGCAACCAGTTAACAGCAGCATAACCTTGGGCAAGTTACTTAGCTTTTCTGAGCTTTAGTTTCCTCATCTACATAATGGGGTTACATGACATCATCATTCGATGAAAAAAAAAATACTAGTGTCAGCAACAGCTCACACACTGCATTTCTGATTCGGTAAGTGCCAGACATTCACTAAGAGTTTAACATGCAATATCTCAGTTAATCCTTGCTAGGTTGCCTCTAGAGGCGCTCCAAGTTACCCCGAGTTACAGGTGGCAGTATCCGTGTGGGTCTGAAGCAACTTCAGTCCTTGCTTCCTCAGAAGAAAGACTATGAGGAGCATAAAGCTGACAAAGAGACTAAGGCAAGTTTCAGAGCAGGAGTGGAAGTTTATTTAAAAAGGTTTTAGAGGCAGGGCGCGGTGACTCACCCCTGTAATTCCAGCACTTTGGGAGGCCAAGGCTGACGAATCACGAGGTCAGGAGATCAAGATCATCCTGGCTAACACCGTGAAACCCCTTCTCTACTTAAAACAAACAAACAAAGCCGGCCATGGTGGCGGGCAGCTGTAGTCCCAGCTACTCGGGAGACTGAGGCAGGAGAATGGCGTGAACCCAGGAGGTGGAGCTTGCAGTGAGCTGAGATTGCGCCACTGCACTCCAGCCTGGACAACGGAGCGAGACTTAGTCTCGAAAAGAAAAAAAAAAAGACTTTAGAACAGGAAAGAAGGGAAGGTGCACTTGGAAGAGACCCAGGCAGGCATGTGAAGGTTAAAGAGAATAACAGAGGCATTTAACCTTAATCCTGGGTCTGTATAGCCTCTCCTCTTTCCCGTGATTCTTCCCTTAGGATGGACTTCCCGCACGCACAGTGCCTTCCTTATCCTTGTGAATTGAGCAGGCACAGCGTGTTTAGGAAGTTGCATGCATGCCTACCTGAGGCTTTTTTTTTTTCCCTTTTTCCTGAGGAATGTACCGGGAAAGTCGTATTTCACCGTTTTGTCTCCTACTGGGCATGCCCAGGAAGTTTCTTTTCCTTGGCACCTGCATTCAATCAACGCTTTAATGTTAGTAGCTGTGGATCATCAGGAAATGGCCTCTCCCTGGATCCCTGGGTGGGCTGGCAAATTATCATTTTCAGAGAGGCAGTGTGATAATTGTCAAACCATCACTGCTTGGCATTCCTAATACCGAGAGAGCCTTCTCTTGCCCGGACCATGACTATCTAACTACCTGTAACAAAAATAGCCCTGGAGCAGATACTCGTAGCATTTACAGTTTATAGAGAAGAAAACTGAAGTCCTTTGGAATATTAATTTGCCTAGATTACAAAGTTAGTACATGGCAAAACTGAGATTTAAATCTATGTTTTCTGATACTAGATTGAAGATTTTAACCATTATTCTATACCATCTTTGTGTATGGAAAGTACCTAACATGGCATCTGGAATTCAGCAAATACCAAATGTATTTTACTGCTACTATTATTCTCAAGTCAAATTACAACTTCAGTGGCACAATAGATATATTCTATGAACTATTTAATGTTTTGGACCTAAGACTTCTCTCCAGTCTACACCAGTCTAAATATAATTTAATGTTATGGACCTAAGATTAAAGTAAAAATTGATAGAGTAGAATCAGGATGAAACCAAGTTTTTGAAGTTTTAATTTTGTATTAAGATACAAAATGGATTTTAGAATAGATTAGAAGGTTAAGAGAGAAAGCTGATAAGGAGACCTGAAAAGAAGGGGGAAGGGAGGGGAGGACCAGCAAAAATACATGATTGTGTTAGTATTTTTGTCACTTTTCCCCATGAATGAAAAAGCAATAGCTACCATGGAGCCTATACCACAGAGAACAATGATCTCACCACTGCCAGGATGGCCTGTAAGCCAGCCATGTAGCCTATAGACTGAGGGCATGGCATGAATTGCATGTAAAACCTACTGGCTACTAGAACCATGTGAAGCAGGACAAAATCCGTGGAGAGAGAATGGCAGACATTCTTGCTTAAAATGGCAGCACGGGATGCTGGAGGATTCTTGTTAAAGGGCTATATACCACCAGGGTCTGTGGAGTGGCTCGAGGGAAACAATGGACTGAAGCTGCCAGGCTGGAGAGAAATCTTGGCTTGTGGAAGGGAGAAGGCTATGGCTTCCACCAGAGGCAAGTTCAAATCCTTGGCTCAAAGTTCTTCTGAGGGCTTGAACTTGATGTTAATCAGCACAGGGTACTCGATGGGGGTGGCACCATGAGTGGAGGAGATTTTATAGTACCTTCCTCTTGCCTCAAAGGGATTGCTAATCTGAAGAAGTGCCAGTGACCAGGTACTTAATGCCATTGAGGTTCAGTATCTGTGCCTTATTCTCTAATTCCTACTCTGTTCAAATATCTGCATGGAACCACATCCTAAATTAAGCCAGACCTCTAAGTTGTATCTGTTTTACCTGTATCACTTGCTGATCTCTCCTGAAATATCCAGAACACTTGGCTTTCCCAGGAAGCATCATACTTCTGGGTCATGCTCAAGACAGTGGTACTTTTCAGACCTATCTCTGCCTGACTAAAGTAAACTTTCTTAAAGAAAAATAGCACCAGACAACACTGAACTTCATTGAATATGGCCAGTCATTCTAAAAAGTATAGTTAAATCCGTATTTGAAGAGTTTATAATAGTGATATGTATATACTATGCAATTTGGACATGGTTTTTTAAATGGGATTTAATTTAACTAGAAGATTATAGCTCTGTCTATATACAAACAAATTTGATTTGCGTGGTAAAATAAGTGCCATGTTTGGTTTCATTGAACTATCCAATAGTTTGATTTTACTGAATGAACAAGTCATTTTTGTGCTGTGTTGGCTGTAGAAATTGTTTCATGTAGGCTGTGGACACAGTGTACATTAAGCCATGTTGGTCCAAATAAGCAAAGAATGTGGTTGCTAGACTCATGGAGTTCACATTATTTTGTGTTTTAGTCAATATTGTCCATATTTAGAATGTTTAAAAATGCAGAACCCTTCACTGTAAAGCCCTTTCATATGCCGAATTTCAATGAAAAAAAAATGCAAGTGGTTTTTAATGATCCAGATGGGCAATCTAACAGTTAACACTTTACAAGGTAAGGATATCATACAACTTTGTGCCTCTTCTTCCACTTTCTTTCAATGCTACTTTCAAATACTCAATTTGTGCTGCAGAAAATACTGCAAACTTTTAGCAAGTTTTGAGTGAAAACAGAGTTACAATAGAAACAATTATGCATGCCTCTGCTGCTGAGAGCAGACCTCATGTTTTTGTAGTCACCCAGTGTTAATGCAGCAGGAGAGCCCTATCCTGGATTCTTTGTGTTTCCAGACTACTTTATTTCCTTTCTTCTCACCATCAGAGAATGTTTCCTTTTTCCCTATGTCTCAGAGCCCATGAGACTCTATGAGTCCTTCGGGCTCTATTTCTTGCTATTTATCTTATTACTTTTTCTGTTTTAATTTTCATAGTTTATTCTTTCTGCTTCTGTATAAACAAGGCTGGATTTTCTGTTAAAAGCTGAGGGAAGGATAGTTAGTTATTTCTGAACACCGGTTATGTGCCCAGCAGTATAGGGCTTTGCATACTTTATTTCTAATAAAATATGCACATGGTATTAAATCCACATTTAAAGTTGCAGAAACAAGCACAGAGATTAAGCAAAACGCCTAAGATCATGCTGTCAGTATGTAACAAAGCTCATGGAAGACATCAGGACTGTTGCCTACCCAAAGTCTTTACTCTTCTTTACTATGCTATGATCTGTATACTGGGTCTAGCTTAGGGTGGGTCGCCTTCCCAGGCCTGGGACATTCATCTTCCAGTGACAACCATGGAACTTTTACCGCAGGATGCATTTCTTTGATTTTGCTACCTTTTCTTTTGCCAGCCTGTCTGGGAACTAGAGCTCTAACTGCGAACCTACTAGACTTAACACTCTTGTCTGACTTCAAAGACTCTGCTTTTTGCACCCAGCTATACTTCCTATCAGCATGATCAATAGTTATTACCTGCCCCTGCCCACTAAAGGCTACAACAAAGTGCTTCAGTGGCTTAATTTCCTGGAAATTATTTACCTTAAATATACCTCAGCTGCTCTTTTCTAAGCTATTCTTCCACAGGCAGTATCAGTAAGAATACGGTTGCAAGAAATAAAAATTCTGGTATTTGAAGCACAATAGGATTCAAAACAAGAGAAGGTTCTAGGCAGGTCCTACAGGAATGACCTTAACTCAGAACAATACTGAGGAACCGAGCAGTCAGCAGAGTGGCTCGCTCCACCACAGTGAAGGGTAGGAATCACAAGGCTACAACAGTGGATTCTGCAACTGCTGCTGGGCATCCCTGTGGCAGTGATTGGGCACTGGAGCACCATTTCAGAAAGACCCAATGTCTCTGGCTATGGCTGTCCACAGAAGACAGCAATGAAGTAGATCATTGCCTTCCAACCCACTTCTGTTTTCTGCATCTTGCATGAGTGGATCTCATGAGTGGAACCTGCTTGGCATCTAGAATCCTAGCTGCGAGGGAGTTTGAAATATAATTTTTTAGTTTTTCAGTACTTGCGACTCAAAAACATACTTTAGAAAGTAGAGGGAAAAGAAGACCGGTAAGCCAATTCTTATTTACCAGAGGGGTATTCAATAAACACATTAGATGTGTTTTGTACTTAAATGAGGAGAATTTTAGGTAAATAGTTATAATAATGTGAATAAGACAACACTAAAACATACCAACTGGATAATTGGTGTTTTATCCTACCGGATGGGTGTTAATATTTGTGTTTTTTGTTATAGTATTTGACAAAGTTTTCTTAAATTCATAAATGATCTCTTAAGTGGAGGGAATTTGTCTTAATTACCTTGACTCCATGTAGAGTGACTCAAAGGGTAGAAATTAAGGTCTGCTATCCTTATAGTATGGAGAAACTGAAAAGAATGGAAGGATATCTTGTTGAAAACTGCTAGACTTGTGTTATATCTCAGATTAAACCAAGCAACCATCAGTAGTTCAGGGAATATAAAAGTAATTCAAGGCAGGCTAATCAAGTATACAGAAGAGAAATTAATATTGGAAATGGCAAGTAACAACAACAAAAGGCTCAGGTTATGTAAAAGTGAAAAACTTTTCTAGAGATTTCAGAAATAGTAACATTAATGACCTAATTAAAATTGACAACATGAAAACTAACATGTAAATTTGTAAAGGTCTTTAAGCCCGAAGCTAAGTGCTCCTTAATCAATTTCTGCCAGAAACAAGTTATTGGAATAACAAGGACGTATACCTCATGAGGGAGATTTTTTTCTTGGGATTATTTTTAATTGGACTCTAAACTAGCCACCTCAAACAGTTTTGTTAAAAAAAATAAATGTATAAAGCAGAGTGCAGCAGACAAAACAATCTTTGAAGAAGTAGTTAGCTTTTGAGAACTGAAGTCTAAATATAATACGAACTTCTGTTGCTGTATAAGGTGAAATTCTATTTTGGTTCCTTTTTTTTGTCTGTTTATCAAGGAAGAAAGTTTCCTTCCTAAGGCTAACTATTCTGATCAATTTTTTAAAAGCACTTTAACAATGTTTTAATGTCTTTTAAATATAAATGATTTAATTTTATTTCCCACAAGGCTATTTCATTAAATTTGAGTCCTAGGAATTTGATTTTAAAAGATATATGATGTATATACATACAAATGCTAAACTTGTTGCAGTTCATTTCATTTACCTTCACAAACTCATGAAATTGTTTCAATAGATGAATTATGCAATTATATGTCCCCATTTGAATGATACCATGTCTGAAGTCAAAACAATCTGCATTCTAAACATTTAAAAATAAATGCAAAGTTATTACTATCAAAAGTAACTGGCAGAATTGCTTATTTTCAATAGAGTTACAAGAGAAGCCTGGTTTACGTAACGTGATTCTTAGGTTATGTTCCCTAGAAGCAGAGCCTGCGACAAAGATTTAGAGGCAGATTTATTGAGGGAGTGTTCTTCAGGACAAAAAAATCTGTAAGAGAAGAAGTGAAGCAGGAGAAGGAAGGTGAATTAGAGGGGAAAGGACAATGCCCTGTGGGTTGAGGCAGCTCCCATCAGCTGAGGACAGTTCCTGGAGGAGGGAGGGAATCATAGTCATAGGAACTGAGAGGGGGTGCTCTGCCTCACAATGTGGACAGGGGTTATGGATTACATGCTATTGCAAGAGACAAAAAAGACCTCCAATTGGCATAGTAGACAACAACCATGATAGTTGCTTCCTTCCGGCCCAGTCTAACATGAACTAAATTGTCAGCAATGACTACAGAGTGGGTAGGTCTGGATGTTTATTTTGCTACTATGGGATTATCAAAACCATATATGGCTTGAGGACCAGGGCAGGCCTCAAACAAAGATCAGTCAGTACATATGTTGCGCAAAGAGTTATGATGAGACCAGGTTTCAGAAATGAGCTGGGACAATCACGTTTCTTAATTTGGATATTTGAAGTAGGCTATATGGGAAGCAGAGGCTGAGAAGCCGTGATGACCTAATGTATAGGCTGGAGTTTTGAGGGAGGCAGATACTATGAGTTAGCAGCAACCTTGAGGTGGAAAGATGGCAAGCAGACAGCACAGAGCAAAGAGGCCAATTGTTGGAGAAATGGAGAATGGGAGACAAAGCAGAAACCTGAAGGGGAGTTGAATTACATTAGTAGAACACTGGACTAAAGAACTATGAAGTCCTGATGGTGAAATACTTTTGTTTTTTCAAGTAGGAGGGAAGATGTCAAAGAGCATGCTCAAGAAATGCTAGACTGGATTGATGTGTGATTGCTCTCTGGGGAGGGCAAATACTGTTATTTGCATGACGTAGTTTTGTCAATCATTAAAATCCATCTGGTATGCCTCAAAGTGGAATCCTTTTGTGTTGATGAGAACCAGGGGATCCTGGAGGCCAGGATGCTTCTTCCAAAAGAAGAAAGGTAAAGAAGGGAACTTTGAAAAAGACAGATGCAAAAGCAGAATTTTCAACTTATAAGTAGTAGAGTGTGTGATGTAAACCTATTTAAATAGTGATTTTACTTTTTTATTTGCAGATGTGTAATTTGACCACCGGGCTGAGGGAACAGTTGACATTTGGATTACATAATATTGTTTGGTAAATGCCCTGAGAGAGGTATAGAGGTGTGCAAAGAATTCCAAGTGAAATCACAGGAAAGGTGCTTGGCAGTCTAATTCCTACAAGAGCAGAAACCAGAGAGAGACTCACAGGATGGCCAGGGGTTGGTCTGGTGAAGAGGAGAGCTCAGGTCATTGATTGGGACAATAGTGAAAAATGTTGGACTTGATTCTGTTGAGGGTCTTGCTAGCTTTCAGTCCATGACTTTTTATAGTGTTCTTGTTGAATGTAAGATCGTAGGAATATTAACCTCCTTTAGCAGGGGGAGAGAGAATCTTTCCTGCCCTGGCTCAAGGTGTGTGAGGAGAGTCATTTCCACTAGGCTATAGTGTTTCTAAACCAGTGGGTTGGGAGGGCGAGAACCCAGTTATCACAACCCATCCTCTGTCATTTGTGAGAATATTCTGTAAGTGCTATTAAACATAAAAGTTTTTAAGTCAAGAGGAGTGGTAAGCTCTCTAGAAATTGTTATATCTTCATTAGCATTTAAATGATCAAATATTTGACCCAAGAAGCATCGTGTGTACATGCATGTGTACAAGTGTTTATGTATGTGTGAAAACATATCCATAAACCCATTTTTTTATGAGCTCAAGAAAATCTAGACATATTTGGTTGTTTTTGCATTTGCTGTTTGCATTTAAGCTTCGATCAACTGATTTCCTGAACATGGCATTAAAACAGGTTTCAAGATAATGAAGACTACAAAACATATCATGAAATGAAATAATAAAAACAACAACAAAGATGGGCTGGGTAGATTGAGAACAGTCTCATAGCATAAAGAGCCCTCATTGTATTTGGTGGTGGTATTTTTTTATGGACATCTAATTCTATAATTAGAGAACATTTAATATAAATTCAGCGGAAACATCTTAGTCATCAGTGATTACCTAGCTATGAAATTCTTGGATTCCTCTTGAAAGCACCGTGTAAGTCTACTACAGATATTTCTTCCATCCTAGATTCTGAAGAATATCTAGGAGATAATTTCACAGTTTCTGGTGCTAACAGTGCTAATCATAGATACTTCGAGAATTTAAATTTAAGTGGAAATTCTCCTCTGTTCCCACTGACTGTTGTCAAAAATGAAATACAACCACTACAAGAAAAAGTATTAATGAGATCCGTTCAAGGTCAAAACTTCAATGGAATTCTCTAAAAATCAAAACAGGGTGCCCCTAATGTGATAATATGTACGTATAAACAGAGCTTTGTGGTTTATGCCATCAACCGCTTTGCAAAATCTTGCCAATAATTTTATTGCCATAAAAATTGGAGAGTTGATTAGTGGGTTACTTAAAGCTGTAATCTTAACCTTTAGTGGATTTATTTTAATCTAATTTAAATGGAGTTCCTTAATATTTATTTTAACAAAAGTTTACTTAGAAATTTAAGATTGGAAAATAGTTTCAAATGAGTACTGCTGGAACTAAAAGTAGTTGGATATGTGGCATTTTTCCAAGGTGGTCGGATTTCCCTCAAGGCCAATTTGTCATTGATGAAGCATCTGTCCAAAATCATTCATCTGTGTTTTGAGAACCTAGGATCAATCAAACTCTCTGTTTGGATAGTCAACTATTGTTTTCTGAGTAAAGATGGATGATGATAGGTGAATGTAATATTTTAGGTTTAACTTTAATGATGTCTATTTTTTTTCTGGAATTAGAAAAATACCAGGGTGGTATTTTGGACTTTTGCCTTATCTCACAATTAAATGCTTACTGGAAACTCAGAAAAGAAAACACTTGAAGGGTATTTAGAAGGCATATGAATTTCTTCATTTTGGGCTAATGGCACTTTTTAACGTGATTGTTGTTTGAATATACTGGCAATGATGGAGCTGGATATTTATGAAAGTAAATACTGAAGATCAGTCTATTTTGAAACCTTTTTTGAGGCATCAAAACCATAGTGTCATTCTACTGTTGCTACATACTCTATATCACCTAGGTCATCTTCCCCATTTTAGCCACAGACATACATGAAGAATACTGTGCTAATATACTCAAAGTTTTAGGCTTCACCAGGATATATAACTTTAAAATGGAATCTCTAGAAAAAGATAGGTACTATAGATTAAACTTTTCTTATTTGTTCATTTATTTACTAAACATTAATTGAACACCTGCTCAGTTTACATTGCATTATAATTATGTGTTTAATGATATATCTCTTACCAGACTGTGAGAAACTTCTATTCCAGTGGCTGGATTAATGGCTAATATTTAGTAAAGTTTGTATGCACATGTGACAAATAAATGAAAATAAGAATTTGGAAATGATTCTTTAAAATGAAGGGAAGAGAGAAACTTAACATTTGTAGCAAGTAGTATATAGTTTTTGTTAGGTTATTTGTTAATCAATTCAAGTATATTATCTTCTTTGTTTTATTCAATTATTACAGTAATCGTTTGAGGAAGTAGGAACATAATTGAACAAGTCACTAAATCCCTGATTCTAAGTCATTGGACTGGGAAGTCAGAGCTGGGAGTTGAACTTATGTCTGTATGATCCCAGGGTTTGTGTGCTCAGATTGCAACAGTAGGCTGCCACACACAAACTCTTACCACTTTACCAGGTTAAATAAGAAAGAACTTATTTGACCACTGTTTACACTAAAATCTTCTAGTAAATTTCAAAATTGATACTTTTTTTCCAGTAGCCACTATTATGTATCCTTCTTAAAATTGAGTCGGAACGACAATAAGGATTATTATTATAAAAGTTCCAATCAATTAAAAAGGATACAAAGCATACATTTTGATAGTAAATATAGGAAAATAAGGAAATATTTGAAATTGGTATGCTTGTATACCTAGAAGCATCAGAACACAAAAGATTAAAATTTAGGTGAATTAATTTAAGTGGTTAGATGTATAATATGCAATATGTTATGTGGGAAGCTATTAGATTTAAGAATCTAATATGCAATATGTTATGTGGGAAGCTATTAGATTTAAGAATAGGTCTGGCATAATCTAACACTTAAAGGCCCAGTCTTAGAGTTTTTAGAAACCAGACTCTAGACTTACAAGATTGAAAGCAGAGAGGTTATTTAGGTGGGTTGTACAATTTTCCAGCATGAAGAGGACTTGGAACAGGCCACCACCTGGGTAGAAGGAGTACATTTTGGGTATATTTTGAAGAAAGAACCAATGAGTTTCATTGATAGATTGTGGCATGGGAGAAAAAGAGGTAGGATAATGCTATAAATTTGGGCCTAACAGGATGAATAAAATTGATATTTACTGAGAAGAATATTGGGGGAAAAAAACATGTTGAAGGTAAGGAGGATCAGAAAGTTTTGAACATGGCAAGTGTTAGGTGCTTTTTAGACATCAAAGTGCAGAAGTTGAGTAGATAGTTGCATATATGAGTCTGGAGATTAGGGCTAGAGCTGCATATTTAGGAATCACCAGATCATGAAAGATTTTTAAACTGAGGCCTTGATGATATCACTTCAGAATGAGTTTAGTTAGAGAAGAGCAGAGCACTGAGGGCTGAGTTATCAAGGCATTCTGACCTTCAGAAGGTGGAGCAATGAAGAGGGTCTAGCAAAGGATCTTGGGAAAAAGTGGGCAGGAAGATAAAATATTTGCACTACCTTGTGTCTCAAAAGTGAAGAGTTTTTGTAGGAGTTAATATTATTAAATGCTGCCAGTAGACCACATATGATGGAGACTAATGATTTGGTTTATAGCTGGGGAATCACTGATATAATTGACTGGAACAGTTTTGGTGCACTGGTGTCCATGAAAGCCTGTTTGGAATGGGCCCAAGAGAGAACAGGAGAAGGAACAGAGAAAGTTGGTATAGTCAACTCCTGAATTTTGTTCTAAAGACAGTTTGTAGGAGGATGCAACGTGAAGGGAAAGGCTTTATCAATATTAGTGATATTAAAACATCTTGGTATACTCATGAGAGTTATTCAGCAGAGAAAATAGTGAAAAGTCAATATTGTAGGAGAAAGAAGATAATTTCCTGGAGTGAGTTTCTTCAGGGAACAAGCAAGTCTGGTGCTTAAGTGGAACATCTGGTCCCACAAGGAAATGTGGCTATTTTAGCTATTGTAACAGGAGAAGAACAAAGTATGTGAATTCAGGTGTGGGTAAGTTGATTTGTAGGTGTGATGATGCACACATTCTCTTTTGTTTCCATTTGCTACACAAAATAAAAAGCAGAAGAGTTTATTCAGCGATGGAGATTCTATGAACTAAGTTGTGGACCCCACCCCTACCAAAGATTTTGTATGTTGAAATCCTAACCTCCAATGTGATAGTATTTGGAATGGGGCCTTTGGGACATAATTAGGTTTAGGGGAGGTCATGAGGCTGGGGCCTTCATGATTGGATGAAGTGCTCTTATGAGAAGAAACAGAGTGCTTGCCCTCTCTCTGCCATGTGAGGACATAGGTAGAATGTGGCTGTCTACAAGCCAGAACCTCACAAGGTATTTTCCAAGTCCTCACCAAGGAACCACATTAGTCAGTAATTTGATCTGCAGAAATGTGAGAAAATGAATTTCTGTTGTTTCAGCAACCCAGTTGGTGATATTTTGTTACCTAAGCAAACTAAAACAGAAGATATGTTGGAGATTTGAGGAGAAATTATGTAAAAGTAATATAGGAGAATAGTAAAGTGAATCAAGCAGGGAAATATAACAGTAAGTTTGGCAGGCAGTTCTGAGGACTTACCTAAGATTTTTATTCATAAATTTAAAGTTGGACTGTTCAGCATAGTTTCAGGTTTTATTCTAGTATTATTCAGCTACTTTAGAGCACAGAGAACAGTGTTGGACAAGGAAGTTTGAGTTATTGGGATATAATATGATGGAGGGAAAGAGGGAAAAGGAATTAGGGTGTTTACAACCATATGGTAAGTATTGTGTATAAAGACCATGTCAATGGTGGCAATGTGCTAATAAACAATTATGAGTGTGAAACATGTATGACCTATTAAAAGTTCTAAGAGATGGGATGGGTTTGTAATCTGTCAACTTGGCTAGGCTCAACATTATTTCCCAGAATTCCCTTTCTTGTATATTGCCAGTTAGAGTGGGCCACTAGAGAATGTTCATAGGATGTTTGGGGAATGGAAATTAAACAAAAACCATTGTGGTTCATACCCAGTGGGGCTGTTTCAGATCTTGGTTTGGACAGCAACTGGGTCTGCAGCTTTAATTCCTTCCCCTGGATCCTCCACCTCTTGGCAGGTATGTGTCTAGCTATATGACAGGTGCCAACTTTCTGTGCAGAACACTGCGTCATCAAGATTGCAGGCAGTGAGAACTGGCATGGGTTTTATTCTTTCCTCATGGGTTCCAGCTCCTTCTTGTAAGTTCTACTTGGTCCTTGATCTCCCCTCCATTACATCCATCTTCTATCCCCAACTTTCTGCCCTGCAGACTTCAAGATTCAGCATCAGATGGAAGACAACAGCCTTACAAACACTGCTGAGCCAGCTCCCATGATTGTGTAAGATCCAATCCTGGTAACATGTCCCTTATTTTACATGCAGTGGTTCTGCTTCTCTGATAGAATTCTTTCTGATGCCAGAGATTTGTAGCACATGTAATATTGTAAACTGAGATGATTAACTATTGGACATGTGTCAATTCTCCCTGAAAGCAGTTATGAATTTAATAGTCCTGATACAAATCCAGTTGGATACTCCCAAGAACGTAAAACGTCAGTAAGAATAGTTTAACAGTAAGTATGCCACAGAGCACAGAAAGTCTCCACACTGAATCCCTGAGGCTTCCTGGTGGGAGCATAAGGCTGGAACAAATTAGTAGAAGTGGCAAGGTTCTGTACCATGCTTTGAAGCATGACATAGGTAAGTTGTGTGAAAGGTCTGGAGCAAGCAAACAAACCAGAATGCAAGATGTTCATTTCAGATGGCAAGAATTAAGTGGAATAGAACCGTAGTTATAGCTAGCACATATGGTATATCTATGTGTGAGACATTCATTTTCTAAGTGCTACACACACATACTAGCTCATTTTATCATTACAATAATCCTATGAGGTATTATTATTATTTTTTTTTTTAATACATTAAAAATGGAATCAGAGAGATTGAAGAATTTGCCCCAGGTCCCATCAGTAGTGGCAATAAGGTCACACTAGAGAGTAACAGAGGTTAGAACTTCTACCCTACTCTCTTTTGACTTCAGCTCTGCTGAAGAAATTACCCTGGTACAGGCAGGCAATGGAGCAGCTCAATACCCACAAGATAGTCTTTAGAGCAGGGGTCTCCAGCCACCTGAGCTCTGCCTCCTGTCAGATCAGCAGCAGCATTAGTTTTTCAGAAGAGCATGCGCTCTAAGTACTATTCGTAGATGTAAGTACTAGATCCCTGCACATACAATCTAGTACTTTTGCACAATCCGTGGAAAAATTGTGTTCCACAAAACTGGTCTCCGGTGCCAAAAAGGTTGGCGGCGACCACTGCTTTAGAGGAAGGTAGTAGTAATTAATCGTGTAACTAACTAACTAAGTGAATGTACTTGGACCACTGAAGATGGAGAAAATCCACTCCGTGAGCAGAGCCGGGAAAGACAAGTAAAAACAATTGATCCTGTCATTAATCTTATCGGTTGCTGGGCTATTGGCATAAGGCTGGCAGAATGACCCAGGGACAGGCTATTGAGTGAAACATGTTAAGGAGCAAAAACCAAAAGTTGTTTAACATCCTTACCTTATGTGTGGGGCATTTTAGTGCACACCAACATAAGGACACGCCTTTGGCTCATTATCATGCCAAGGTGGAAGGACAGATCAGCAATCAGAATAGGGAGGGAAGGATGTCATGCTGCTCCAGGCCTGTACACATGTGGTCTTACTGTTAAAAGACAAGGCAGCATCCGTGGCTGGAACACATTGCCTCTGTGCAGTAGGGAAGTAGTTGGGCAGGGATTTAAGGGATTATCATTTTTCATAAAAGTCCTTGTAAGATTTTTAAGCCTTCAATCATGTGCATGTATGTCTCTGATGAAAGAGTATGCACTAAAAGTTAGAATAGAATCCAATTCTTTGCCTTTCAAATTAACAAAGATATTAGTGAGCCTGGGATGAAAACACTAGTAAGTGTGTGATGGAATGCGCTAGTTATTGCTGCTGGCAGTGTTTATCAGTACGATCTTTCTGGATAGCAATTTATCAGTATTTGTGAAGAGTCTTAAGAAACCTGATGTCCTCTGAACAGCAATTCCACCCTGGAAAATCTGTAATAAAATAATCCCAAATCTAGAAAAGAGCTTTATACCCAAAGAAGTTCAAAGGTTCACCATTAATAATTGTGAAAAACTGGAAACAGAATATCCAATCATAAATAAATGAGCCATGGTATATCCACTCAATAAAACAGTAAATGCCACTAAAAGTATTTACAAAGATTATCCAATAACATGTCAACCACTAATGGAAGGGTAAGTGAAAAGAACTGAGCATGACTCATGTATGCCATATGTAAGATACGTATTATAAAGACACAAATATATATCTTTGAAGTGTACCTATTTTTTTGTCAAAGGATTAGAAGACAAAGACCACAGTTGTTAGAAAAAGATAGTTGAAGGTAGCTGATAGGAAAATTGATCCTTGCTTTGTTTCTACTTGTGTGAATTTTCAAATGTCTGTTAATGTCTCAAATGAAAAAATTAAGGAAGTTATATACAATGACAATCGTGTAAATTTCATTTTCAGAAAGGGAAACAAATGAACAAACCTAAGCCCCTTCAACCCAACATAATGAAAGCCAAAGTGAAGTCCCCAAACTTCCAGAGTGTAATTTAATGTTCCCCTATTGTAGCTGTTACAGGAATAGCTTTCAAAGTAAAGCCCATAATAGAACCTAAAATAAATAAATGTTCTGGATGTGTAGCAGAGCTTGGTTTATTTTGAATCAGTTGGCTGAAAAACTTTGTTTTGATTAACCTGCATGGGCAGGCAGAAATTTAACCTGAATCTTTGGTTAGATTGTATCCATCTTGCTTATTCCACCGAAAAAAATTTAATATTGGGAACGGGTGAGGGTGGGAAGTGAGGAGAAATTAGAGACAAGTGTTTTATATTAGAGACTCTTCTAGGCCATGGCTCCAATGTAGAATTATTTGTTGGCACAACTACTCCTTTGCAAAACTGTTTCTGGTGCAAAAGCAATGGTGTGTGTGTGCACCTGTGCCAGGTTTCTTCAGGTTCTCTCAGGAGATGATAGCCAGGGCTTTTAATTTGTGATCCACTAACATATTTTTTAAAATTTATTCTGAAGGATTGGTTATTAATGCCTGACTCTTCAGAAATGTTTAAAAACTCCATAAATAGCATTTTTCGGTTGTTGCCCTAAAACTAGGCTTTTAAGGGATTATCATATATCATATACATATATATATATATATAAACATATACACACACACATATATATGCATATACACACATATATGTATATATACCCCACTAAAATATTTTTCT
>NW_016808026.1:3821084-3884993 GCF_001698545.2 Rhinopithecus bieti
ATATATACCCCCACTAAAATATTTTTCTATATATTTAAAATACATATAACAGATTATGTATTATATATATATTTTAAAAGGTTAGGAAAACAAAATAAATACTTGGATATATACATGTAAATTCCATGGACTCACAAGATGCTATATGTAATTTTACTTTTGTAAAATTTACTTTTGCCCTTTTCCAAGTGTGTAATTAGTTGTTATTTATTATAAAAGATAATATCAAAGAAAGTATGACAGGATAGTTCTGTCTATGCATTTTGGACCTTTGAAAATTTTTGAAGATAGACACATGTAATAGATCATCAGGTCATTTCATATTTGCTCTTCTTTTTCTGCATTCGCAGTGAGATAATTATATTATGGGAATTTGTACATTGTGTCTATGCTGACACTACTATTTTTACTTTCAAATTTAAGTGCTGCCTTCAGCATTGTGCAATGTTTGGCTAATATCACATTTTGGCTGTGTCAGGAGTTTCTTGGTATACATTATTGCAATAGATTTTGTTATTGGTTCCAGATACGTTTATATGTCTTTCTTGTTCTCAGTTTCTGAAGGTTAATCTGCCTTGCATTGTTCCTTTTCTTGCAGAAAGGAATCTAGGAATCCTTGAGAGTTGAATAAAACTGCCACATTTTTTTTAAAGAGCTGAATGAAGTTTTTGGAGAAAAAACTACAAACTGACTCAAAGGGAAACCTTGCTAGGTATGAAAAGTTGCAGACAAATTTATAAGTAATTTTATTCATAATCCCTTTCCATTCTTGCTGAGAATCACAAGTTTAAAAAAAAAGTGTTCAATGGTAGGCTTTTAAGTGCATGAAAAGCATCTTGGTGTACAGACTTCTAGAGTTGAAACTGGCTTTATATTTGGCCATTAAAATAAATGTAGCATGGCAAAAGTGGCCAGTACAGTAGCTTTCATTTTGCTTTGGCTAATGAATATGATAAATAGATGGGTTTATCTTGCAAGCTGTTCCAGCCAACCAAGTTTTCAAAAACATTCCGTTTTAATTCCTCTCTCAAGATAAGCAATGCATTAATACACGTGGAATTGGATATAATCTAAACAGTTTTATCTCTTATCACTCCTTTCAACTTTAGTTGGGGAAACCTTTCCTCTATTAGATGAAAATTTAGCAGATTCTAAATGTTTATGCTCACACTTAAGGTATGTAGTTACTGTAAGAAATAGTCTTAATGCATAATTTTAAAAAATCCAGATAAATATATTAGCACTTTAATCAAGAGTAAAAGGTTGAGTTCTATAGATGGCAGTCTGGGGGATTTTCAGAGGAGGAAGAAAAGCTTATTAGCACCCTTTTCCCAGGCCTGGATTCTCTAGCTGTAATTCTAGATTCTGCCAGGGAAGAAGGGAGAAATTTAGGTACTGTCAAAACCTGACTTCTTACTCTACAGGTATTTGCAACTAATGCTTTTTCTTGTGAGTATTTGAAGACCTATGACCGGCCCTGTCCAGCAGCAGCTCCCACAGCACAGGTAATGTCTCTCTTCCCGCCTCAGCCCTGGTACTGAGACCCTCTCCATCTCAGGGCTGATCCAAGTCCTTTTGTGCTCCAGGCAAGCTCTCTCCCTAGTGTGCCCACATCTGGTCCATGGGAAACACAAATTCTTTTCATTTTTACCAGTGGAAATATAGTCACATCACAAACACAGGCCTCTCTTCTCTCTATTATCCCTGCACAAGCCATTTAACTTTCTCAGTCCATGTTATTCCCCCTGCAGAGAATATCAGGCCCTCCAAGTGAAGCCCTTACTTGCATTGAGATGTGTGGGCAACGAACTCTTCTTTTTCTTGGGTAGTAGAGGTGAGGCTCAAGCCTAGCTTTTCCCATGGAAACCTTCCCCCACAACATTCTGTTTCATTCTGCACACACTGTCACTTTTTAATTTATCCTTAATCTGTCTCAGAAGCTCAAGTATGAAATCAGTTTTTACACATTTTGTTTGTGAATTCTGCATTTTGTTTGGGCCTTAGCTTTGGCCTCTTTGTGATGAAGTTCAGGATGTGGTACCCCAAAATATGGCACCTTGGCATTTTGAGTATTTTAAACTAAAGAGATTTGAGAAAACAACAAAATCAGGAAGTTCTCTTAGTCCTACCCTTTGCCTTTTGGGACAGGTTATAAAACCTACCAGGGATTTTCTGACCTTCCCCTGAGGCAGACAAAACATTCATATGAGAGGTACCCTCCCTCTACCCATAGGAAAGAAGCATCTTAACCTACAAATACAGAGTTACCAAGGAGAATCTGAACAGGCCTTGGTAAGTTTCCCCCAGGTTATTACTATTAGATTATACTCTATCATATTGTTCCAAAACTCTCCATTCTTCATCAAACCTTCTGTAAAAAACGTTCAGGTTTAATAGTTACTTTGGGTCTTCATTTCCTTATGAAAGCTCCTGTGTCACATAAAACTTGTATTAAATAAATGTGTATGCATTTTTTCTTGTTAATCTGTCTTTTGTTAGAGGGACCTCAGGCATGAGCCTAAGATGGTTAGAAGGAAAAATATTTTTCCTTTCTTTTAGTTGTCTGGGCCAAAACTTTCAGCGAATGGACTGTTACACTGATGTGAATGCCAATGACAGTCATGTTACTTTGATCTTAGACTAAGATTTCCAAATAAAATACAGGACATCCATTTAAATTTAAGATAAACAATGAACTATTTTTAATATACACATGTCCCATGCACTATTCAAAAATGCATATATTAAAAGTTATTCATGTTTATCTGAAATTCAAGGTTGTGCATTCTGTGTTTTATTTGCTAAACCTGGCAACTGTATCTTAGCCAAAGCCCTGTACATGCCACTGAAAGACATTTTGATGAACATTTCATTATCTGCAGGGTTTAATGTATGTATACGTATATGTCTTTCATGTCCAAAGTAGGTAACGGTTCAACAAATCTGTTTTGATGGCAAATACTACACACCAGAAGCAGCACCACGTCTATTGCCATCTTCTTGGCTAATTTGTTTTGAGGTTAGAATAAAGCTGTTTTCCATCAGCCATTTTTAGGCTTGGTTTGGGGAGGATTCTAATATATTTTGTTACAGGAAATAAGCTGTTTGCTCTGCTATTAAACAATTCTTAATTGCTTGCATTTATGCTTTAACTCAAATACTTATGTCTTGTGAAGAGTTCAAATACATTCCAAAGTATCACATCAAGGCTATCTGATTCCACTGTTGTTAAATATTGTGCCATGGTCATACTTTTAATAATGAAGGGATTGAGCAATAAGGTTACAAAAAAATCAGAGTAGGGATTGCTATTTACCAAATCAAAGTTTGTACTTAATATTTTCACTTTACATTAGGAGACTTTTTTCAGCTCAAAGTTTTCTTAACATCTTGGAATTTTGTGGTAGACAGAGAGAGAGGTGCCTGAGAGGATGCCATGGAAGATGCGATCTTAGCTGCAAATTCTGAAAATTTTAGCAGAAAATAACATGGTGAAGAAAATTTTTAATGGAAATTCTTTGGTGATGCTTTTAAATATACACAAATGTTTCTAGTGGATAAACTTGTTGTTTTCTTTCAAAGCCTTAGAGTCTCACTGGAATGACTTTTATTTTTAAACTGAAGAGGATAGGGCCTCAATTGAGATTAGGCTGTGTTTGTGGGAAAGCATAGAATGGAACGAAAAGAACTACCTTAAAAGAAGCTGATGTGAAAAATATTGCAGGATTTCGACATTTTATGTGACTACAAAAACATGAGATAATGGTGTGACCACACTGGATAAAATTAATATTGGTATGACCACTTCTGTGCTCATTTTGGGGTGAAGTAGAGGATGTGAAAGTATTCACAATGTCCTTGGGAAGAAGATGTTAAATAAGTAGGAGATCATTAGTCTGAGGCTGTCTACATGGTTTGAGTTCCTAAGTAACAACCTGAGTGAGGAATATAACAAAAAGCCAAGTTTTGGCCAATTACATGCTGACAACTTACTGCACCGTGCCCATATAAGGTAATGTCTAACTGTAAAGAATCAGGTGATTTCTCTACTTCTGTGTCTGGTCTATAAAAGTTTGTTGCTCACTCTGCTGGGCAGAGCTCTTTGAACCTCTTCTGACCCTGAGTCCTGCCTGATTCATGAATCATTCTTTGTTCAAATAAATAATGCTAAAATTAATTTCTCTAAAGTTGCTTCTTAATAGTTTGGCATCACAAGTGAGATATGAAGGAGACTTCCAGTGACCCAGTGAAGGTTTCCACTAGACCTATCATTCTTTCACAGTAACTAGAGGTCATGGGTAAGTTTGTTCTTGGATTCAAGCTCTGCAAATTTCTGTTTTGTGTTCCGACTTTACTGGGCAATTCTAGACTGGGTTCAGGATTGGATGACATCCAATAAGGAAAATGGACTGGGACCACTAAGAAACCTTCAGCAAAGGAGGTTACTAGAAGACAGGGAATCACAGGGTCATTTGGATCCAAGGAATCTATAACTCCTCAATCTGGAACTCTGGCCAATTTCATGTACAAGAACTATGGACCCAAAACATGCTTTTCTAGTGAGATGGGTGGACCTTATCAAAGATAACTTAGAATTGCAGTGGAGAAACTCCTTGCGAAAGGCAAATGGACATGTCTTTTTATAGCTGCTACAGGGACCAAGAAGACCTCCATGTATGCATTCTAAACCAGGATTCCCCAACCCCCGGGCCATGTACTGATATCAGTCTGTGGCCTGTTAGGAACTGGGCCACACAGGTCAGTGGTGGGCAAGTGAGCATTACCACCTGAGCTCTGGTCAATGACTGTGGCATTAAATTCTCGTAGGAGTGTGAACCCTACTGTGAACTGCACGTGCGAAGGATCTAGGTTGTGCATTCCTTATGAGACTAATGCCTGATGATCTGAGGTGGAACAGTTTCATCCTGAAACTATTCCCCCACCCTGTGTAAAAATTATCTTTCATGACAGCTGTCCCTGGTGCCAAAAAGTTTGGGGACCACCATTCTAAACCAAACCAAGAGGTCCCAAACTATGCCCTATGCCCTGAGATGTCTTCCTTTATTGTAAATAGCCAGGCCACTGGAAAAGAAATTGTCCATGCTTACACCAGCCATCTGATAGACATTCTTCCTTTGGCCTGGACTATTTCCTCACTAGAGGAAGCTCCCAAGGGCTTGATTCCCAGGGCAATAATTAACTAATCCCTCCAAGAAAAACAACAACAACAAAACAAAACAAACAAAAAAAAAAACAAGAATATTTGAAGCCCCAATTGCAGAAATAAAGTTCATTTTCAGAAAAGCACTTGTAAAAATTAGTCCTGTTTTCTCTAATCCTGTTCTTCCCTGGGGACCTCTCTGACAAATGGTATGTTCTGCCAGCATTGTCTTTCTTGTTATCATTGCCTTTGCTATGCCCCAAAACTCTTTCTTGCAAAACAAACGAAAGTTAACCCATCTCTGACAAGAAGGCAAGATTAGAAGTATCCATGCTGAGTGCAGGCATAAAAAACGCTTGTCCTATTCTTTACTGGACTCAACCCTGAACTCAGTTATATAGTTAAAACACAAGCTGGGCAGGGAAACCACTGATCCAGCTGAAGTAGTCTCTAAAATTTGTCTTTCTGGCATTATAACTATTTTTAGCTTATTTTGAAACCCTTTTGCAAGAGAAATTTACATCTATAAAGGAAATCTCCATTTTTCAGAGTCTTCTTCCCAGTGCAGAAAGAGAGACTAAGTCACTAGAAACTCTTTCAATGGAGAAGGCAATGACTTAAATTTATATGACAAGTCTTAACCTTGGTTTAAAGATGCTTTTCTGGCTATCTTGGTTTTTTTTTTTTTTAATTTTTGTTTTGAGGTGGAGTCTCACTCTGTTGCCCAGGCTGGAGGGCAGAAGTGCAATCTCGGCTCACTGCAGCCTCTGTCTCCAAGTGATTTTCCTGCCTCAGCCTCCTGAGTAGCTGGGACTACAGGCATGCACCACTATGCCCAGCTAATTTTTGTATATTTAGGAGAGACAGTTTCACCATGTTGGCCAGGCTGTTCTTGAATTCCTGACCTCAAGTGATCTGCCTGCCTCAGCCTCCCAAAGTGCTGGAATTACAGGTATGAGCCACTGTGCCCGGTCCATCTTGTTCTAACTGGACCTTTACCTACACTCTTGTTTCATGGTTTAGGCAAATGGCAGTATTTAAGTTTGAAGTCTAAGCTCTATGCCTTTGAGATGTAAATGTTCTACTGCCTTCTCTAGGACCTGACAGCTATCCCTTTAAAATTTAAGTTTAGGGGAGATGACTCATTAGAAGAACTAAAAATAGATATTTAGAAATTGGACAAATACAAATGATTTTCCACAAATATTAGTTAACAGTTTTAGCTATCAGGAAATCTTGTTTGATTATCCAGAAATACAATGTGGCTTCAGATCTTATTTAATAAATTAGTGAGTTTTATATTATTATACCAGGCACATCACTAAAATTTTAAAATAAAAGCTGCAAGATCAGTTTCTATGTGTTTATGTAATCTGTGCTGATGAAGAGTCAAACTCTGTAAAATATTTGAATAGATTTATTCGGAGCCAAAGTGAATAACCATGACACAGACTCTCAGGAGGTCCTGAGAATATGTGCCCAAGATGTTCGGTGTACAGCTTTGTTTTACACATTTAGAGAGGTACGAGACTTCAATCAAATTCATTTAAGATGTACACTGGTTTGGTCCAGAAAGGTGGGACAACTTGAAGCAGGGCTTTCAGGTTATTGGTAGATTTAAAATGTTCAGGTTGATAATTGGTTGAGTTTATCTAAAGACCTGGGGTCATAGAAAGGAAATTTTGGGTTGTGATAAGAGGTTGTGGAGACCAAAGTTTTGTCATGCACATAAAGCCTCCAGGTGGCTGGCTTCAAAGAGAATAGATTGTAAATGCTTCTTATCAGAAAATTAACAAAGGTATTCAGGACTTGAACTCAGCTCTGGATCAAGTGGACCTAATATACATCTATAAAGGCCAATGACATTATGAAGAAACCGTATCAACTAATAAGCAAAATATCCAGCTAGCATCACCATGACAGGATCAGAGTCACACATAACAATATTAACCTTAAATATAAATGGGCTAAATGCCCCAAATAAAAGACACAGACTGGCAAACTGGATAAAGAGTCAAGACCCATTGATGTGCTATATTCAGGAGACTCATCTCATGTGCAAAGACATACATAGGCTCAAAATAAAGGGATGGAGAAAAAATTATCAAGCAAGTGGAAAGCAAAAAAAAAAAAAAAAAAAAAACAGGGGGAGCAACCCTAGTTCCTTAAAAAAAAAACTTTAAACCAAAAAAAAAAAAAAAAAAAAAAAAAAAAAAAAAAAAAAAAAAAAAAAAAGCAGAGGAAGCAATCCTAGTCTCTGAAAAAACAGACTTTAAACCAACAAAGATAAAAAAAAAAAAAAAAAGACAAAGAAGGGCATTACATAATCGTAAAGGGATCAATTCAACAAGAAGAGTTAACCTAAATATATATGCACCCAATACAGGAGGACCCAAATTCATAAAACAAGTTCTTAGAGACCTACAAAGAGACTTAAACACCCCACTGTCAATAGTAGACAAGACAGAAAACTAATATTCAGGACTTGAACTCAGCTCTGGACCAAGTGGACCTAATAGACATCTTTCTACAGAACTCTCCACCCCAAATCAACAGAATATACATTCTTCTCAGTGCCACATAGCACTTATTCTAACATCATCCACATAATTCGAAGTAAAACACTCCTCAGCAAATGTGAAAGAACTGAAATCATAACAGTCTCTCAGACCACAGTGCAATCAAATTAGAACTCAGGATTAAGAAACACATGCAAAACCACACAGCTACATGGAAATTGAACAACCTGCTCCTGAAAGACTCCTGGGTAAATAATGAAATTAAGGCAGAAATCACAAAATTCTTTGAAACCAATGAGAACAAAGAGACAATATGCCAGAATCTCTGGGACACAGAGATTCTGCTACAGCAGTGTTAAGAGGGAAATTTATGCCCACTAAATGCCCACATCAGAAAGCTAGAAAGAGCTCAAACTGACACCCTAATAATTAAAAGAGTTAGAGAAGCAAGAACAAATCCAAAAAAAGCAGAAGACAATAAATAAGATCAGAGCAGAACTGAAGGAGGTAGAGACATTAAATCCTTCAAAATTAAAAATCAATGAATCCAGGGGCTGGTATTTTGGGGGGGGGGGAAAGACTGTTAGCTAGATTAAGGAAGAAAAGAGGAAAGAATCAAATAGACACAATAAAAAATGATAAAGGGGATATCACCACTGACCCCACAGAAATATAACTACCATCATAGAATACTACAAAAAACCTCTACACAAATAGAAAATGTAAAAGACATGGATAAACTGTTGGACACATATACCCTTCCAAGATTAAGCCAGGAAGAAGTCGAATCCCTGAATAGACCAATAACAAGTTCTGAAAGTGAGGTAATAATGTATGCCAACTTTAAAAAGGCCAGGACCAGACAGATTCACAGCCCAATTCTACCAGAGGTACATAGAGAAGCTGGTACCATTCCTTCTGAAACTATTCCAAACAATTGAAAAGGAGGGACTCCTCTGTAACTCATTTTATGAAGCCAAAATCATCCTGATAACAAAACCTGGCAGAGACACAACAACAAAAAAACTTTAGGCCAATATCCCTGATGAAAATCAATGTGAAAATCCTCAACAAAATACTGGCAAACTAAATCCAGTAGCCCATCAAAAAGCTCATCCACCACGATCAAGTTGGCCTCATCCCTGGGATGCAAGGGTGGTTCAACATACACAAATCAATAAACATAATGCATTACATACAAAAACAAAAAACAAAAAACAGTGACAAAAATCACATGATCATCTGAATACAGAAAAGGCTTTTGATAAAATTCAACATCCCTTCATGTTAAAAACTCTCAATACGTTAAGGTTTTGATGGAACATATCTGAAAATAAGAGCTACTTAGCCAACATTATACTGAAAGGGAAAAATCTGGAAGCATTCCCTTTGAAAAGCAGCATGAGACAAGGATGCCCTCTCTCATCATTTCTATTCAACAAAACATTGGAAGTTTTGGCCAGGGAAATAAGGCAAGAGAAAAAAATAAAAGGATATTCAAATGGGAAGAGAGAGAGTCAAGTTGTCTGTTTGTAAATGACATGATTTTATATTTAGAAAACCCCATTGTCTCAGCCCCAAAACTCCTTAAGCTGATAATCAACTTCAACAAAGTCTCAGGATACAAAATCAATATGCAAAAATCACAAGCATTCCTGTACACCAACAATAGACAAGCAGAGAGCTAAATTATGAATGAACTCCCATTCACAACTGCTACAAAGAATAAAATACCTAGGAGAACAGCTAACAGGGATGTGAAGGACCTCTTCAAGGAGAGCTACAAACCACTGCTCAAGGAAATCAGGACAAAAACAAATGGAAAAACATTCCATCCTCATAGATAGGAAGAATCAATATCGTGAAAATGGCCATACTGCCCAAAGTAATTTATAGATTCAATGCTATTCCCAGCAAACTACCATTGACATTCTTCACAGAATTAGAAAAAAAATACTTTAAGTTTCGTACGGAACAAAAAAAGAGCCCATACAACCAGGACAATCCTAAGCAAAAATAACAAAGCTGGAAGCATCCTGCTACCTGACTTCAAACTATACTAGAAGGCCACAAAAACCAAAATGGCATGGTACTGGTACCAAAAGAGACTTTAGAAATAACACACATATCTACAACCATCTGATCTTTGAGAAACTTGACAAAAATCAAGCAATGGGGAAAGGATTTCCTACTTAGTAAATGGTGCTGGGAAAACTGGCTAGCCATATGCAGAAAACTAAAACTGTACCCCCTCCTTACACCTTATACAAAAATTAACTCGAGATGGATTAAGACTTAAATATAAAACCCAAAACCACAAAAACCCTAGAAGAAAACCTAGGCAATACCATTCAGGACATAGGTATGGGCAAAGACTTCATGATGAAAATACCAAAAGCAATGGCAACAAAAGCCAAAATTGACAATTGGGAACTAATTAAGCTAAAGAACTTCTGCACAGCAAAAGAAACTATCATTAAAGTGAACAGGCAACCTACAGAATGGGAGAAAATTTTTGTAATCTACTCATCAAAGGGCTAGTATCCAGAATCTACAAGCAACTTACATTTACAAGAAAATAACCCCAACAAAAAGTGGGCAAAGGATATGAACAGACACTTCTCAAAAGAAGACATTTATGTAGCCAACAAACATGAAAAAAAACCAGAAAAGCTCAGCATCACTGATCATTAGAGAAATGCAAATCAAAACCACAATGAGACACCATCTCATACCTGTCAGAATGGCAATTATTAAGAAGTCTGGAAACAATAGATGCTGGCAAGGCTGTGTAGAAATAGGAATGCTTTTACACCATTGGTGGAAAGGTAAATTAGTTCAGTCATTCTGGAAGACAATGTGGCAATTCTTCAAGGATCTAGAACCAGAAATACCATTTGACCCAGCAATTCCATTACTGGGTATATACCCAAAGGAATAGAAATCATTCTACTATAAAGACACATGGACACATATGTTTACTGCAGCACTATTTACAATAGCAAAGACATGGAACCAACCCAAATGCCCATCAATGATCCACTGGATAAAGAAAATGGGCACATATACACCAAGGAATACTATGCAGCCATAAAAAGGAATGAAATCATGTTCTTTGCAGAGATATGGATGAAGCTGAAAGCCATCATTTTCAGCAAACTAACACAGGAACAGAAAACCAAACATTGCATGTTCTCACTCATAAGTGGGAGTTGGACAATGAGAACACATGGACACAGGGAGGGAAACAACACACACTGGGGCCAGTCAGGAGGTGGGAGCAAGGGGAGGGAGAGCATTAGGACAAATAGCTAATGCATGCAGGGCTTAAAACCTAGATGACAGGTTGACAGGTGCGTCAAACCACCATGGCAAATGTATACCTATGTAACCTACACATTTTGCACTTGTATCCTGGAACTTTTTAAGTTAAAAACAAAAACAAGGTATTAAGGCAACAAATAGCACAATAGGAAAGTACCTCATATCTCAATACTAGCATTGAATGTAAATGGCCTAAATGCTCCAATTAAAAGATACTGAATAGGCTGGGGGTGGTGGCTCACACCTGTAATCCCAACACTTTGGGAGGCCAAGGCAGGCAGATCACCTGAGGTTGGGAGTTCAAGAGCAGCCTGATTAACATGGAGAAACCCTGTCTCTAAGAAAAATGCAAAGTTAGCCAGGTGTGGTGGCACATGCCTGTAATCCCAGCTACTCAGGAGGCTGAGGCAGGAGAATTGCTTGAACCCGGGGGGCAGAGATTTGGATGGGCTGGGATCCCGCCAAAAAAAAAAAAAAAAAAAAAATACAGAATGGCAGAGTGATTAAGAATTCACCAACCAAGTACCCGCTGTCTTCAAGAGACTCTTTTGACACATAAGGAGTCACATAAGGTAAAGGAGTGGAAACTATATTCCGTGAAAATGGATACCAAACGCAAACAGAAGCAGTTATTCTTATATCAGACAAAACAAACTTTAACAGCAGTTAAAAAGGACTAAGAGGGACTATATATGCACCTAACACTGGAGCTCCCAAATTTATAAAACAATTACTACTAGATCTACTACTAGATCTAAGAAATGAGATAGATGGCAACACAATAATAGTGGGGGACTTCAGTACTTCACTGACAGCACTAGACAGGTCATCGAGATAGTCAACAAAGGAAAAATGGACTTAAACTATACCCTAGAACAAATGGACTTAACAGATATTTATAGAACATTCTAACCTAGAACTGCAGAATATACATTCTTTTCATCAGCTTATGGAACATTCTCCAAGATAGACCATATGATAGGCCACAAAAGAAGTCTTAGTAAATTTAAGAATATCAAAATTATATCAAGTACTCTCTCAGACCACAGTGGAATAAAATTGGAACTGAACTCCAAAAGGAACCTCAAAACCATGCAAATACATGGAAATTAAATAACCTGCTCCTAAATGATCATTGGGTACACAATGAAATAAAGATGGAAATTTAAAAATTCTTTGAACTGAACAATAATAGTGACATAACCTATCAAAACCATTGGGATACAGCAAAGATGGTAGTAAAAGGAAAGTTCACAGCATTGAATGCCTATATCAAAAAGTCTGAAAAAGCACAAATAGACAATGTAAGGTCACATCTCAAGAAGCTAGAGAATTGAGAACAAACCAAACCCAAACCCAGTAGAAACAAAGAAATAACCAAGATTAGAGAAGAACAAAATAAAATTGAAACAAAAAATACAAAAGATAAATGAAACAAGCTGGTTCCTTGAAAAGATAAATAAAATTGATAGACCATTAGCATGGTTAACCAAGGAGAGAAGATCCAAATAATCTGAATTAGAAATGAAATGGGAGATATTACAACCAATACCATAGAAATACAAAAGATTGTTCAAGTCTACTATGAATAGCTTTACACACATAAACTAGAAAATCTAGAGGAAATGAATAAATTCCTGGAAATACACAACTCTCCTAGATTAAATCAGGAATAAATGGAAACTCTAAGCAGACCAATAACAAGCAGTGATATTTAAATGGTAATTTAAAAGTTACCAACAAAGTCAAGGACCAGATTCACAGCTGAATTCTATCAGATATTTAAAGAAGAATTGGTACCAATCCTCTTGACACTATTTCAAAAGATAAAGAGGGAATCCTCCCTAAATCATTCTAAGAAACCAGTATCACCCTAATACCAAAACCAGGAAAGGACCTCACAAAAAAGAAAGAAAACCACAGACCAGTGTCCGTAATTAACATAGAAGTAAAAATCATCACTAAAATATTAGCTAACTGAATCCAAAAGCATATCAAAACAACAATCCATCATGATCAAGTGGGTTTCTTACCAGGGATGGTTTGACATACAAAAGTGAATAAATGCAATACACATAAACTTCACATAAACAGAATTAAAAATCACATGATCATTTCAATAGACCCAGAAAGGCATTTGACAAATTCCAGCATCCCTTTATGATTAAAACTCTCAGCAAAATCGGCATAGAAGGGACATACCTTAAGGTAATAAAAGCCATTTATGACAAACTCACAGCCAACATTATACTGAATGGGTAAAATTGAAAGCATTCCCCCTGAGAATTGGAACAAGACAAGGATGCCCACTTTCACTACTTCTATTGAACATAGTACTGGAAGTCCTAGCAAGGGCAGTCAGACGAGAAAGAAGGGACAACCAAATTGGGAAAGAGGAAGTCAAACAGTTGCTGTTTGCTGATGACATGATGGTATATCTAGAAAACCCTAAAGACTCATCCAAAAAGAGGAGTTCTTTAACTCATTTTTTGGAAGCCTAGGAGTTCTAAATATTCCTATAACTGATTAATGAATTCAGCAAAGTTTCAGGATACAAAATTAATGTACATAAATCAGTAGCCTTGCTATACACCAACAGTGATCAAGCTGAGAATCAAATCAAGAACTCAACCCCCTTTACAATAGCTGCAAAAATACAATACTTAGGAACATAGTTAACCAAGGTGAAAGACCTCTACAAGGAAAAGCGCAAAACACTGCTGAAAGAAATCATAGATGACACAAACAAATGAAAACACATCCTATGCTCATGGATGGGAATCAATATTGTGAAAATGACGATACTGCCAAAAACAATCTACAAATTCAATGCAATTCCCATGCAAATGCCACCAACATTCTACACAGAACTAGAAAAAACAATCCTAAATTTTATGTGGAACCCCAAAAGAGGCCACATAGCCAAGCAAGACTAAGAGAAAGGAACAAATCTGTAGGCATTACATTACCTGACTTCAAACTATAAGGCCATAGTCACCAAAACAACATGGTACTGACATAAAAACAGGCATATAGACCAAAGGAACAGAATAGAGAACCTGGAAATAAAGACAAATACTTAGAGTCAACTGATCTTCTATAAGAGAAACCAAAACAAAGTGGGGAAAGGACATTGGCAAGCCACAAGCAGAAGAATAAAATTGGATCCTCATCTCTCACCTGATACAAAAACTAACTCAAGATGGATCAAAGACTTAAATCTAAGACTTGAAACCATAAAATTTTAGAAGATAACATAAGAAAACCCTTCTAGACACTGGCTTAGGCAAAGACTTCATGACCAAGAATACAACAAAGATATATGGGACTTAATTAAATTACAGAGCATCTGCACAGCAAAAGAAATAATCAGCAGGATTAACAGACAACCCACAGAATGGGAGAAAATCTTCACAATCTATATGTCCAACAAAGTACTAAATCCAGAATCTACAAGGAACTCAAATCATCAAGAACAAAACAAACAATCACATCAAAAAATGAGCTAAGGACATAGACAATTCTCAAAAGAAGATATAAAAAATGGCCAAACATGAAAAAAATGCTCAACACAATTATCAGGGAAATGAAATTAAAACCACAGTGTGATACCAGCTTCCTCTGGCAAGAATGGCATAATAAAAAAGACAATAAATAATAGATGTTGGGTGGATGTGGTGAAAAGGGAACACTTTTATACTGCTAGTGGGAATGTAAACCTGTACAAACACTATGGAAAACAGTGTGGAGATTTCTTAAATAACTAAAAGTAGATCTACCATTTGATCTAGCAATTCCACTCCTGTGTACCTACCCAGCAGAAAAAAAAGTCATTACACGAAAAAGATACTTGCACTCATGCATTTTTAGTGGCACAATTCACAATTGCAAAAATATGGAACCAGTCCAAACTAGTACTCAACTAGTGGATTAAAAAAATGTGAGTACACACACACACAATGGAATACTACTCAGTCACAAAAAGGAATGACATAGTGGCATTTGCAGCAATCTGGTTGGAATTGGAGACCATTATTCTAAATGAAGTAACTCAGGAATGGAAAACCAAACATCATATGTTCTTACTCATAAGTAGGAGCTAAGCTATGAGGACTCAAAGGAATAAGAATGATATAATGGACCTTGGGGATTCAGAGGAAAGGGTGGTGGGGGCGGGGTGAGGGATAAAAGACTACACATTGGGTACAGTGTACATTGCTTGGGTGGTGGGTGTACCAAAATCTCAGGTATCACCACTGAAGAACTTATTCATGTAAACACTACCTGTTCCCCAAAAACCTAAATTAAAAAAATTTTAAACAAATTGACAAAACTAACTAAATCAACTAGATTCCCTTGGCTATTATCAATGGCCTGGATGGCAATTGGATCCACTCCTACTGTAATATTCAATTTAACCCCTAATAAAATACTTACTGGGAGACTTCTGTACCTAGTAATAGAACCTCATGTATCTCTTGTGCTTGTAATCTCTGCTATGACTAAATACTAGAAGGCTTTAATGCACTATGCCAAAATGTATTTTTACCAACTAAAAGCCGCCGCCAACTGGGAACAATCAGAGCTTTCATCATCTAGTACCCAGAGACTGGGCCTTTTGGACACCAGAGAAAGATTATCCTTGAGCTCTGTTGGAAGGCCATGCCAGATTTTCACCACTGATACTGAAGCAAAACATCAGGGCCTCAAGTCTTGGGTTTGCATCTCTCAACCCAAGAGGGTAACTTCAGACTTTTGGAACTTTATACCCATTGCAGATCTCAAGGTAAAACTGACCAGGTAGGTTTCTACTCAGAAGCAGATGACATCCAAGATGTGGAAAACTTTCCTAAAATCATGGACCAAGTCTTTTCGTTTTTTTGTTTTCTTCATGAAACACTTGTCGTTTTCCCTCTTTTCCCTGTGTTTCTTTTCTGTTTATACATGGAAAAGTAATGTGATAATGAAGATTTCACAATTGATAGTGTTCATAAGGAACCTAATTGAATATTGGCTATGTTATGTCAAAACTAAATCCTACATGATCTAGATTCTCTAGTTCACCATGCAACAAATTGCATGTGATATCCCCAGTGTGACTATTTGTTCAAATTACACATGTAATTCTTTCTATAAAGTTAGGCTTCTCAATTTAGATGTTGAGATTCCTTGCTTCAATCTAACAGTGGGGAAAACCTATAGTGAAATTTTCAGTTAAATTATGCCAGAAATTGAATAATAAAACCACAACTTATAGGAGAGATAATTTGACAGCTTGTAGGTAAATTTATAACTCTCATATCTTTGGGATATTTATCCCCTCCAAATCTGATATTGAAATGTAATCTCCAGTGTTGTAGGTGGGGTCTGGTAGATGGTGTTTGGGTCATGGGGGCAGATCCATCATGAATGGCTTGGTGCCCTCCCCATGGTAATGAGTGAGTTCTCACTCTTTTAGTTCATGTGAGATGTGGTGGTTTAAAAGAGCCTGGCATCTTTCTATGGCTTCCTCTCTCACCCTGTGACATGCCTGCTCCCCCTTTTGCCACCTACCATAACTGGGAACTTCCTGAAGCCCTCACCAGAAGCAGATGCTGACCCCATTCTTCTTGTACAGCCTGCAGAACTATGAGCCAAATAAACCTTTGTCAATTACACAGGCTCAAGAATTCCTTTATAGCAACACAAAACAAACCAACACAAACCCTCATTCCTTAATTACTGTACCATCTAACAATGCAGTGATTCAGATAATGGAGGCTTAGGTAAGAATTACTAGTCCTATTTTTTTTTTTTTTTGATACCAGTGACCCCTATGTACAAGTATGCCACAGGAAACGTCTCTGTTGTGTTCCTATAAGATGTATATTTTTTTCTGTGCAGGATTTAACAACCAATCATAGGCATGGCCAACTCAATGTGTCAAGAAGTAGAAAATAAGGGGCTAATGTGAATTCGAGATACTAACAGTGCCACATTGCCACTCCATAACAAATTAGAAACTGAATATTGGTCTATACTTCTTAATTTACATTCCAGCAGGCAGAAATCTCTCTAAGCATTTTTAGTAAAATGCTGCTTACCTGGCTTGGCATAAATATAAGTGAGGTCATGATTAGAAATCTGTCCCAAACATTAATCACTCTAGCTGACTCTAGTGCAAAGACTATAGTTGCCTAGCAAACTTCTTTAACTTTTCTTACTAATGTCATTTAACATAATGTTTGCTTTGGACTACCTATTGTCTAAACAGGACAGGTAGTTTGATAGTTGACATCACTTGTTGCATGTGGATAAATGTGTATGGTATAGTAGAAACTCAGTTCTAAGAAATCAACATACATCTTACCTTGTTAAAACAAGTAGATTCTTCTGGCTCATTTTGTAAAATTTATGTGATTTTAATAGTTTGGTTTATGGCAGATCCTGTTAAAGAATATACTTCAGTCTTAGTATTCACTATCTGATAGCTATCATAGTAGCCCCCTGGTGCACTGTATCTTCAAGAGTGTTACATACTTTTCTGTATCCATCCACTGTGTGTCAAATGGTCACACTCCAGGTTAAGAAGAGAACATAATCACTCAACTAGTCTGACATCATAATTTGTGGATTTCATACTGAGACCAAACAAATCCATCATGAGAGAGTGGCAGCAATGCTTAATGTTTGGGTCAATCTTTCAAGATTGAGAGACTGACGAAAAAGGGGGAATTGTTACATTACATAAGAGTCCATGAGCCTGAAGCGTCTCCATACTTTGAGTTCCTACATAACAAACAGAAACCTAACTCAGGAGTATAACAGCCAGCCAGGTTTCAGTTAATCATAGGCAATCTTCACACCATGCCCAAATAAGTCAGATGGCTAGATGAAACCAATTAGATGGTTTCCCTACTTTGCTTTCATGAACCTCACTGCTCACACTGCTGTGCAGAGCTCTCTGAACCTCTGCTGGTCCTGGGTGCTGCTTGATTCATGAATCGTTCTTTGTTCAATCTATGCTAAATTAATTTGTCTAAAGTTTTTTTTTTCCCCGAAGGGAAGACTTAAATTTGACGGTCAAGCTATATTCAAATATTCAGAATGCTTCCTTATGTAGAAATTGGATGAGTCAATCCAACTTCTGCAACTTAGTGCAACTGCAGAGGGTAACCATACCATCAATGAGTAGAACATCTCAGAAGACACATTTCAGCCTGTCATTGGCAAGCAAACAGAATGATGTAAAAATGAAATGGACTGCTTTGTTTGGTAGAAAATGCCCTGTTGAGAAAGAGCTTACATAAAGGTCAGATGTTCGCCTTCTAAAAATTTATATTAGCTAAAGTGTTTGTTCTTTTCAATTAAGTGATTTCATGGTATTATCAAAAAACATGAAAGTAGTTCAAAATTTGTATGGTGCCTGCTATCTTTGAGATACTGTTCTGAGGGCATGTGCTCATTCATTCATTAAAAAATGTTTTTTAAATATCAGATGCGAGACATTGTTCTAGGCCCAAGGGTTACATCAAATTCTTACCCTAACCACTGGTATTCTAAATAGCTTAAATAACATTATTAAGCTAGAGAATACTACATATTAAAGAGAAAAATAGAACCAGGAAATGGATGGAGCATTCAAAAGGAGGATTTGCAATTTTAAATAGGGAAGGTTTGTTGAGATGATTATTTTTGAGTGAAGATGTGAAGGAGTAAGAGCAAACCATGGGACCAGCTAGAGTAGAAGCATGGCATGAGTGAGAAGAGCAAGTGCAAAGGTCCTGAAGCAAGATGTGTCTTTTGTCTTAGATGAACTGTAAGGATACCTGTGTGGCTGAAGAAAAGTATTACAGGGAAAATTAGTGGGAATTAAGCTAAAGAGAGTGAGAGATCTGATTTGGTAGGCCTTCCTAGACTACTTGGCTGAGAATTTGTTTTTCCTCTGAGCAAGAATGGGCATCCATTGAAGGATTTTGGTGGAGGCATAACACGACTTGGCTTACATCATTATTTGCAGATAATTTATCATAGGAAGCAAGGGAGATAGTTAGGAGGCTGCTGTAATAATCCAGGAAAGAGATGATGGCAGTTTTTACCCAGTTGGTGGCAGTGGAGATAGTGAGAAGTGATCAGAGCCTGCATTTATTTTGAAGGCAGAGAGCAGAATTTGCTGACAAGTTGGATGTGGGGTGTGAAAGAAAAAGAGGGATTAGGATGGGCCTGGATTTGGACGTGAGCAATGACAGTGAGGGGGGAAGGGTGCAGTTTCAGAGTAGAGTGGACGAGATTATCACCAGCTTACAAGAATTATCCATTTAATCATCTTAAAACTCTTTGACATTATAATCTACACCTTGAAGATGAAACTGAGATGGAAGTTAAGAAACTGGCTAACATTCAGAAAAAGTGCTGAAGGCAATATATGAATACAGGTGCCTGTCTCAAGACTTGTCTGTGCTTGGTTTCTCATATAACATGTTACAACATGGTCTCAAATATGATTTAAGAATGGAGTAGATGACACAGACTTCAGTAACACAAACACTGAGTTGTAAACATCAGTTAGAAGAAACACAAGGTAACTAGAAAAAAAAAAAAAAAAGACTGAAATCCCAATTCTGAATATAGACAATGATTCCTTTCTCTTATTAGGAAGAAAACATTTTTCCTAAAGATACTGTTCTCTGGTTAGTTATTGAATTTTAAATACCATTTTTTTTTCTAACCTAGAATTGATTCTGTCTTATTTATTTGAATTGAGTATGGAGGCACTCTTTTGCCCCATTTAAATGGTTTCAGGCCAGGTGCAGAGGTTCATACCTATAATCCCAGCACTTTAGGAGGCCAAGGCAGGAAGACTGCTTGAGCTTAGGAGTTTGACCAGCCTGGGCAACATGGCAAAACCCTGTCTCTACAAAAAAATGTCAGAAAAAAAAAAACAAAATTAGCCGGGTGTGGTGGCACACACCTGTAGTCGTAGCTACTTGGGAGGCTGAGATGGGAGGATTGTGTGAGCTTGGGAGGTGGAGGTTGCAGTGAGCTGAGACTGGGCCACTATATTCCAGCCTGGGCAACAGAGTCAGACCCTGTTTCAAAAATAAATAAATAAATAAAAATAAATAAATGGTTTCACTTTTGTATCATTGACTCCCAACCTTTCTAATAACAAAATTTAATTTTGTATTATATCCTTAGCCATCCTTCCTTTTCATAAAGATAATTTGAAAAATATAGCAAAGTATAAAAAATATAATCAGGAGGGAATGTTAATGAGATGGCAGAATAGGGCTTTCCAGCTCTAATCTCCCATAGAAGCATCAATTTTATCTATTCATGCACAAAAATACTTCATAAGAGCTAAAGAAACCAGATGAGAGATTACAGCACCTGGGCACGGCAGAAAAATAAGAAAATATGCATTTAAGAGGGCAGGAAGAACAGTTTTACATTACCTATGTCACCCTCTCCCAACCAGAGATAGAACAGGATGGAGAGACCCTCTGCATGGGGAAGGATAGTAAAGTGAGTACTGGACGTTGCCTCAGATCCTAATACTGGGCCTGCTCAAGTAAAAACCAGCACAGTACAGATCTTCTTGGCCACAAACTTCAGACCTTCTTCGGTGACAGGACAGATTACACAATTCCAGATTCCAGGCTTGTCTCACAAGCCAAGACAACCCCAGTGGCTCCAGGCTCTGGACAGACTAAAATACTGAGCCAGCTCCAGGGGTCCTGAGTTTCTGGCCCACTCCAGGACCAGGCCTACCTCAAGACCCAGGCTCCAGGCTTTTTCAGTGCCAGGCCTGCCCCTGCAGCCCCAGCATGCAAGCATACTCCAGTTTCTAAGACAGCCCAGAATCAGGTCTCCATCAATACTCCTGGCCTCAGGAATGAGGTCTGCACCTGTGGACACAGTCTCCAGGCCTTCCCAAGGCCAGGTCAGTTCCTGTAGCCCTCAGGATGAGGTCAGCACCTGTGGACATGGACTCCAGGCCTTCCCAAGGCCAGGTCAGTTCCTAGAGCCCTCAGGATGAGGTCAGCATCTGTGGACATGGGCTCAAGGCCTTCCCAAGGCCAGGCCAGTTCCTGGAGCCCTAGGGAGCTCCCAAGCTGCCTGTTGCAACCCCACACTCAAGTCCACCCAGGTCTATCCCAGTAGATCCCAGCACTGGGCTAGCCCCCAATGGACTCAGGCTCTAGAACCACTGCTGTGGATCCAGGTTGCAAACTTGATCCAGTGTCCAGGACAGCCTTCTTGGACCTAACCTCCAGAACAGATCCCATGTGCTTACCTTCATGGTCCCAGTCTCTAAACCTGCCCTAGAACCAGGCTTGCCCCAGGCTTCAGATTATTTGCTGTGGCTCCAAACTCCAGTAGATTCGGGGTCCAGGCCCACTCCAGTAGGACCTGGTGCCAGGTCAACCATCAAGAATTAAGGCTCCAGACCATCCTTGTAAATCAAGGTTCCAGGCCAGCTGCTAAGGACCCTGGATATGGGCCTATTCTCAGGAACTCAGGATCCAGGCCTGCCCTAGCACCATGCCAGCCCTCATGAACCCAGGTTCCAGGCTTGTCCCAGTGGACCCAGGCACCAGGCCCATCCCAGGGCTTGGATGGTCTCTGCAGACTCAGTCTTACGGCCTACCCCAGTTCCAGGGAGTACCTGTAGACCTAGGTCTCACGCTGGCTCCATGTAAATTCAGGCTCCAGTCTCACCCTATGGGCCTGTTTATCAGCTCCAACACAAACCCATAGATTCAGAGGCCACTACAGTCAAATTGCTGACCCAGGCACAACTTAGGCTGCCCAAGGGCTCCAGCAGCATGTCTGCCTATGGACCACACTAGACAGCCTTTACAGAATCTCTGGGTTGGTTAACTGGTGAAGGGCTTTCCCAGAGGAAGCCAGTTTTAAAAGACTAAAATAAGTCTACTTTAAATGCATAACTACCAACACATGGCCACAACGGTCAAAAATAATCAGGGAAACATGTCACTAAAGGACTACTTTAAAGCAGCAGTAACTGACCCTAGAGAAATGGAGATACATGATGTGCTTGACAAAGAATTCAAAATAATTGTTTTTAAGGAAGCTAAGCAAACTTCAAGAAAATACAGAAAAACAATTCAACAAAAAATCAAGAGAACACGTGACCAAAATGAGAAATTTAAGAGATTGAAGTTATATTTTTTAAAAACCCAGAAATTCTGAAGCAGAAATAGATAATGAAATGAAAAAGTACAATAGAGAGCAACCACAGCAGAGTTGATCAAACAGAATAAAGGATCTATGAACTCAAAGACAGGCTATTTAAAAATATATAGTCAGGAGAAAAACAAAAGAGTAAAAAAGAGTAAACAAATCTTATGAAATTTATGGGATAACTTCAAAAAAACAAATGTTCTAGTTATGGGAGCTTAAGAAAAAGTATTAGAAAGCTTATTTAAAGAAATAACAGCAGAAAATTTCCCAAATCTAAGGAAAGTAGGTACAGGAAGGTCAAAGGTCTTCGATGAAATTTAATCCAAACAAGACTACTTTAAGACATGATCAAACTGCTGAAAAGCAGCAAAACTTTAAAAAGCAGATCACATAAAAATGAGTTTCAATAACAGTGCATTTCACAAGAGAAATCTTACAGGCCAAGAGAGAATGGAATTATATTTTCAGTGTTATAAAGGAAAAAAAAATTTTGGCAACCAAAAATAGTATACTTGGCAAAGCAGTATGTCAGAAATTGAAAGATTAAAAGTTTCCCAAACAACAGCTGAGGAATTTTATTACCACCAGGTCTGTCTTACAAGAAATGATGAAGGGAGTTCTTCAAACTGAATTAAAAAATGCTAAATAGTAACACAAAAACATATGAAAATATAAAACTCACCGGTAAAAGAAAGTATTCAGCCAACTTCAAGATAGCCTAATACTGTAATGATTTTATGGAATACTGTAGTGAGGGTTTAATGGTGGTGTGTAAATCACTTATATCATTTATTTCTTTAGGCTGAGGCTTAAAGACAAAACTATTAAAAACAGCTACAATACTTTGTTAAGGGATATACAATATAAAAAGATGTAAATTGTGACAAAGATGTGGGAAGGGTGGATTAAAAGTGTGGTATTATTTTATGCAATCAAAGTTAAGTTGTTATCCATTTAAAATAGCATATTATAAATACCATGTTTTATGTAAGACTCATGGTAACCACCAAAAACCTAAAGAGAATATACAAAAGATAAAAAAGAATCAAAGCATACAACTGAAGAAAATCATCTAATCACAAAGGAAGTTAGCAAGAGAGGAAGAAAGGAGGAAAGAATCTACAAAACAACCAGAAAACAATTAACAAAATATCAGTAGCAAATACTTACCTGTCATAACTGCCTTGAATGTATATGGATTAAATTCTCTAATCAAAAGACATAGAGTAAATGAATGGATAAAAAACAAGATGCAAACTCATGCTGCAAACAAGAGACCTACTTCATCTATAAGGACACACATAGACTGAAACTGAAGAAAGGGACAATATTTCCTACAAACGGAAACCAAAAGATAGCTGAAGGAGCAATGGTCAAATAAGGCAGAATAGAGTTTAAGTGAGAAACTTTAAAAAAGACAAATAAAGTCAATATATAATGATAATGAGTCAATTTATCATGGGAATATTAAAATGGTAAATATATACATATCTGACATTAGAATATCAAAAATATTTAAAGCAAATATTAATAGATTTGAGGGAGGGAGAGACAGACCACAATACAAGAGTAATAGGGAATTTAATAACACGATTTTAACACTGGACAGCCCATTCAGATGGAAATCAATAAGGAAACATTGGATTTGAGCTGCACTTTAGACCAAATTGGCCTAACAGATATACATAGAACATCCAACCAATAGCAACAGAATACACATTCTTTTTAGGTGCACATGGAACGCACTCCAGAAAAGATCATATGATAGGCCTCAGTGTAAGTCATAACAAATTGAACAAGGAAGATTGAAATCATATCAAGTACCTTTTCTGACCACAATGGTATGACACTAGAAGTCTATAATGGGGGAACTTCAGAAAATTCACAAATATATGGAAATTATACATGCTCCTAAAACAACCCATGAGTCAAAGAAAAAACAGAAATTAAAAAATTTCTTCAGAGAAATGAAAATGGACATACGATACACAAAAACTAAAAGGATGCAACGAAAGCAGCCCTAAGAGGAATGTTTAGAGCAATACGTGCCTACATTGAAAAAGAATAAATATCCCAAATAGACAACTTAGCATTATACTTCCAGGAATTAGAAGAAGAAAACAAACTGAGCTAAAGTAGTAGGGGGAAGGAAATAATAAAGATCAGAGCAGAAACAAATTAAACAGATACGAGAAAACATTAGAAAAGATGAACAAAAATAAGAACTGTTTCAAAGATAAACAAAATCAACAAACCTTACAGTAAGAAAGAAGAGGAACCAAATTTTTAAAAATCAGAAATGAGAGAGATATTACAACTGAGATATAGAAATACAAAAGATTGTAAGAGACAACTATAAACAATTACATATCAACAAATCGAATAACCTGTAAGAAATGGATAAATTTGTAGGAATATAAAACCTACATATAATACCTACTGTATTCATCCATTTTACATTGCTATAAAGGGAATACCTGATACTGGGTAATTCATAAATAAGTTTATTTTGGTTCACGGTTCTGCAGACTGCACAAGAAAACGTGGTGCCAGTATCTACTTCCAGTGAGTGTCTCAGGAAGCTTTTACTCATGGAAGAAGGAGAAGAGGGTGCAGGCATGCCACATGGTGAGAGAAGGAACTAGAAATGGAACGAAGAGATATAAAGAAGTGCTAGACTGTTTTTAACAATCAGATTTTGTGTGAATTAATAGAGGGAGAACTCTCATTACTGTGGGGAGGGTACCAAGCCATTGTGAGGGATGCATCCCTATGACCCAATCACCTCCTACTTGGCCCCACCTCCAACATTGGGGATCATATTTCAACATGAGATTTTTGAAAGGACAAATATCCAAACCATATCACCTACCAAGACTGAATCATAATAGAAAATCTGAAGACACCAATAATGAGTAGGATATTGAATCTGTCATAAAAAGTCTCCTGTTAAAGGAAAGTCCAGGACTTGATGGCTTCCATACAGATTCTACCACCTATTTTAAAAAAGAAATCCTTTGCAAATACTTCCAAAGAAATTAAACAGAGAGGATAATTCCAAACTCATTTTACAAGGTCAGCATTTCCCTGATACCAAAGCCAGACAAGCACATTACAAGGAAAGAAAATTACAGGCCACTAAATCTGATAAACATAGATGCGAAAATCCTCAACAAGATACTAGCAAACCTATTTTAGTAGCACATTACACACTACAATCACTGCAATCAAGTGAGATTTATTTCTGGATTGCAAGGAGGGTTCAACATATGTACATCTATAAGTGTGATACACCACCTAAATAAAAAGAAGGCCAAAGCCATATGATCATCTCAACAGATTCAGAAAAGACATTTGATGAAATTTGACATCTTTTCATGATTAAAAACTCTCAAAGTAAGAATAGAAGGAATGTGCCTTAACCCAATAAAGGCCACATTCAACAAGCCCATAGCTAATGTCATACTCAATGGGGAAAAGTTTAATACTTTTCCTTTAAGACCCCAAAACAAGACAAGTATACCCATTACCACCATTTTTATTCAATGTGGTACTGGAAGTCCTTGCCAGAGCAATTATGAAAAAAAAAAGACATGCAAATTAAAAAGGATAGAATTAAAATGTCTGTTTGCAGACAACATGATTCCACATACAGAAAACCCTGAAGATGTCACTAAAAAACTGAAAACTAACAAATTCAGTAAAGTTCTAGGATACCATAATAAACACACAAAATCAGCAGTGTTTTCATACACAAACTATCCCAAAAGACATCAATAAATCAATTCCATTTATAATAACTACAAAAATAAAATACTTAGGGACAAGTTTAACCAAGGAAGTGAAAGACCAATAAATTGAAAACTATAAAACATTGATGAAATAAGTTGACATGAATAAATGGAATGATATCTCACGTTCATGGATTAGAAGAATTAATATAGTTAAAATGTCCATACACGATCTACAGGTTAAATGAAATCCTACAAAAATTCTAATGACAATTTTCAAAGAAACTTTAAGAATAATTCTATCATTTGTATGGAACCATAAAAGGCCCTGAATAGCCAAAGCAATCTTGAGCAAAAAGGACACAGCTAGAAGTATCACACTACCTCATTTCAAAATCCACTACAAAATGATAGCAATGAGAACAGCATAATATAGACACGTAGGCAAGATGGCCCACTAGACATAGCCAGGAGTACTTTATTCCACCCAGATAGAACAGAATATTGAGTAAACTGGCATCCTTGGAATAGATCATCTGAGAGAAGGCACTGAGGGAGGTTAGAGAGATGACCTAGACACCAGGACTGAAGTGGGAGGATGCTGTAAATCGTGCATGGGGTTGCCAAGCACTGAGATTCATCCCAGGCCCTGAACAGCTCCTAAAGGAGAGGCTTTGACCTGTGTAATCTGCCAGATCTGGAGAGATAGCAGGGATGTCTATCCTGTGGGACTAGAGGGAGTCTGATCTGTGCGCCTGCTCTCTGCCGACCCCCTATTAGAGTCCCTGCCCGGCTATACTTGCATGCAGCGCAGCCTCAGCTACTCCTTAATTTGATGCACTTTTGGCAGGGGCCATCCACCATAGTGCTTTTGCCAGAGGACCCCACTGCCCCACAGGAGTGATTTTGCTGACAGCCTCCCACCAGAATGGATCTGCCGGTGACCCCACTGCCACCCCGCCAGAGAATGCTCACCTACAGTACCCCCATAACCCCTGCTGGGGTGTGCTTCCTTTCCATGGAGCCCCCACGGAAGCACTTACACCCACCTGCCTCCACCTCTCCTAGAGAGTGCTGTTGCCGGTGGGTCTGGTAGCTCCTTGGCCCCTCCAGCCCAGCCAGGGCTCGACCTCAAGGGACAAGAGGACAAAGCCACAGACTTGGTCCCAGGTCCTAGAGCACAAAGCCCAGCAGGGCAAATCTGAACCTTGGACCTCTGAGAGCACCCAGAAATGAAGCATTCAGTATACCAACTTGCACCATGGTCAGAATTTCAAGGGCAATAAAGAGCGTTTAAAAACAAAAGCCCCATCCAAAAAGCCCCATCAGCAGCAGTGCCAAAGAATAACAAAACATCAGCCCTCACAGATGAGAAACAACTAGCACAAGCATTCTGGCAGCTTTTTTTTTTTTTTTTTTGAGACGGAGTCTTGCTCTGCCGCCCAGGCTGGAGTGCAGTGGCCGGCTGTCAGCTCACTGCAAGCTCCGCCTCCCGGGTTCACGCCATTCTCCTGTCTCAGCCTCCCGAGTAGCTGGGACTACAGGCGCCCGCCTCGTCGCCCGGCTAGTTTTTTGTATTTTTTAGTAGAGACGGGGTTTCACCGTATTAGCCAGGATGGTCTCGATCTCCTGACCTCGTGATCCGCCCGTCTCGGCCTCCCAAAGTGCTGGGATTACAGGCTTGAGCCACCGCGCCCGGCCTCTGGCAGCTTTAAAAGCCAGAGTGACTTCTTACCTCCAAATGATCATACGGGCTCCCCAGCAGTGGTTCTTAACCAGATTGAAATGGTTGAAATATCAGACATAGAATTCAGCACCTGGATGGTAACAAAGCTCAGAGATACAATGGGAAGTTGAAACCCAATCCAAGGGAAACAGTAAAACAATCTGAAGAGTTGAAAGACCACATAACCATTTTAAGAAAGAACTAAACTGGACTTTTGGAAATGAACAAATTCACTACAGGAATTTCAAAATACAGTTGGAAGCATTAACAACAGAACAGACCAAGCTGAGGAAAGAATCTCAGAACCCGAAGAGCGCTCCTTTAAATCAGACAGACAGACACAAATAAAGAATTTTTTTAAAAAATTAACAAAACCTAAGGGAACACAGGAACAGAAAACCAAATACTGCATGTCCTTACATAAAAGCAGGAGCTGTGTATTGAATACACATGGACACAAAAATGAAATGAAAACGACAGACAGTGGGACTGCTTTAGTGGGGAGGGTGGGAGAGAGGTGGGGGTTGGAAGGCTACCTATCAGGTATTATACTCACTACCTTGGTGAGGGGATCATTTGTACACCAAGCTGCAGCAATACAAAACTTACCCATGTAACAAACCTGCACCTGTACCTCCTGAACCTAAAATATAAGTAGAAGAAAAGCATAGTATTGACATAAGAACAGGCACATAGACCAAAGAAACAGAATAAAGAACCCAGAAATAAATACATACATTATGGTCAATTGACTTTCAATGAAAATGCCAAGAGCATACAGTGGGGAAGGGCAGGATCTTCAATAAATGGTGCTGGGAAAACTGGATATCCACATACAAAAGAATAAAATTAGATGCATATCTTATACAATATAAAAAAATCAACTCAAAATGGATTAAAGATCTAAATGTAAGATATGAAATTGTAAAACTAGTAAAAGAAACCATAGGGGAACAACTTTGACATTTTCTGGGCAATGATTTTGTTTTTTATTTTATTTTGGATGACTCCAAAATCACAGGTACTCCTGTGTTCATTGCAGCATTATTCACAATAGGCAAGATATGGAATCAACCTAAGTGTTCATCAACAGATGAATGATTTTTAAAAATGTGGTGTATATACACACTGAAATACTATTCAGCCATAAAAAAGAATGAAATCCTGTCATTATGACAACATGGGTGAACCTGGAAAACATTATAGTAAATGAAATAAGCCAGGCATAGAAAGACAAATAACATATGATATCACTTATATATGAATCATAAAATGTTGAACTCATAAAAACAGAGTAAATGGTGTTAACCAGAGGTTGGAGAATGGGAAGATTGGAAAGATTTTGGCCAAATATACAACATTTCAGTTAGGAGAAATAAATTCAACAGATCTGTTATCTTGATGACTACAGTTTATACAGTATACTGTAGATTGGAAAATGGCTCAGATACCATATTCTAAATGTTCTTATCCTAAAATAAATAAGTATGTGATGTAATGAATGGCCTAAGTTACTTGATTTAGACATTCTGCAATGTATACATAAATTAAAAAATCATGCTGTGCACCATGAATACATACAATTTTCACTTGCTAATTAAGCTATTAAAAATACTAAAAGAAGGAATATAGTCAAGGTCACGCCCAGAGCTGATTTGAATAATTTAAAATTTTTTCATTGTAACACTTTATTTATAGATGTTATATATGGTGAACATTATTCTATACATACAGCTTTGTACTACAAATTTTCATTGACATGAGATTGTCATGTTTTCTCCATATTAAACTTTTTGTAAATATAATATTATTCACATTTAAGAATCCCCTTGTTGGACTGTCTCATAATTTTGCAATGTCTCTTTAAAAGGAGTTTTGGGACATTACTAATATATTCCAAGTACAACTGTTTGTGCTTGGAATGAAAACATATGGGACTGTGATGCACCAGTGTTGCTAAAACATGATTTGAAATGGTCATTGGTGAGAGACAACGTGCAACTGGTATTTAATTCAGAGAAATGAATTTTTCAAGATTTCTGAGAATTTGGTATCATTAATATTCTTTTCCATGTCAATAAACTTTGTCACAAACATCTCTTTTTAAAGCAGGCAAATAAGTGGTATATCCCATGACAATATTTCTATTTTAGTCTTCTTGGAGCTTTTACAAAAAGTTACTAAATCTAAGCCCCTCCAAGTAACAATATGAACTTCAATTCTACGTTAGTGATGTTTTTCTGCTAAGTGATGCTTATAGGTTTAATGTAATTTAGGGATTAAAAACCAAGCTATTACTATAGTCCCTGATAAGCATATTGAGATAGATCTATAAATTTCAGATTTGGGGGATTAAATTTGCTAAATGCTCTAGCGATAGTCCTTTGTGTTTTCTTATGTATAATGAATATATTCTAATGATATCTGTTACTTCTTGAACATATTCTTAATTTGATTGAAAAGTGACTTAAATATAACTTAGTGATTAATCTATGATGATGCTATATGCCTACCTTATTTTTACTTAGAAATAATAATTTAAATATCACCTGTTTTATGTAGTAGTCCATGCTTATATCAAATTTATACCTAAAAAATAAATTTTACCTTATTTAACCAGATTGAATAAAGAGTTAATTAGTTAATAGCAGATTCTATTTAAGAAAAAGCTCATTCTCTATAAGTCGATGGGCAATTTAAAGGTGAAAATATATATCTAGCATTAAGATTATACTGAGAGTTTAATCCTTCATAATTTATACATTTATATTTTGAATTATAAATGATTTGTTATAAATATCAATTCTTCTTGTATTATGGATATATTGAAGCTTACTAATAAAAACCAAGATTAGATTTGGCAGAGCTCACAGATATAATCTAATCAAAGCTTACTATCAATAAGACTAGATTCTTAAGTTCATGTAGCATGGAGCCAGAAATGAGATCCAGGTCATCTGGAATTTCTCCACCACAAGACCTCAATCACTTTCTGAATCACAGGCTTATACAGATCACCTAAGTTTAGGTTAATCAGCTTCCTGTTTAAAGATACCAGGATAAATGCTGGACTTAATGTTTTGATAGCATGATGAAACTACTGTCATATTCCCAGTTTTAAGGTATCATAATTTGTAACAGGTCAGTTTAATTACCAATTCAGTGGTTCAGCAAAAACCTATCACTACATCAATGTCATAATATTACTGACTTCAGAAATATTAAATGTATGTCTTAAAGACGCAGTTATGTGTATATTCTTGCTACATGCTGCCTTTTAAACATTTGGGCTCTTTTCAGACACATTTCAAAAGGAGACCACTTACTGACTTGTTTCAATAGGCATGTTTCCCTGTGATGGAGTCATTTCTGTAAATCTGTCAGTGACCCAGGTTGGTAACTGCAGTTTCATGTGGGGCCTTCTCATTCACATGCCCTTCCTAAACGAGGTCTGAACAAGGTTTTCTACTTGATACTTTATAACATCAACAAAAGAATTATTTGATATATAAAATCCATCCCTTAAAATATTCTATTTATAGTCAACAGAGGCCTAAATACATAATTGCTTGCAGGTTGTGTGCAGTACTTTTCTAGGCTTGGGTTATAAACCTATAGCACAAGTGTTACTTTTTTTTTTTTGGAGACAGAGTCTCACTCTGTCGCCCAGGTGGGAGTGCAGTGGCGCCATCTCGGCTCACTGCAAGTTCCGCCTCCCCAGTTCACACCAGTCTTCTGTCCCAGCCTCCCAAGTAGTTGGGACTACAGGTACCCACCATCACGCCCGGCTTTTTTTGTGTGTGTGTGTGTATTTTTAGTAGAGACGGGGTTTCACTGTGTTAGCCAGGATGGTCTCGATCTCCTGACCTCGTGATTCACCAGCCTCAGCCTCCCAAAGTGCTGGGATTACAGGCCTGAGCCACCGCGCCTGGCCACAAGTGTTACCTTTTAAGTCTCTTCCAGCTACGGACAGCCATTGGGCTCAAACATGGAACTTTCATAGAATGAAATCAGGTGAGATTTCCTAACCACACTCCAGCAACTGCTACCCAATTATCCAAACAGGTTCTGGAGTAGAAAGCTATTTATCACCCATTTTCTTGATCCTGGGGAAGTCCCTACCTGGGTATGTTTAGAATAATATATTTGAATCTTGGTCTAAGTCTTTATCTTAGTTCTGTTTCTGCCTCTGACTCACTAAGTTTGCTTCTGTATTATGTATCTAGGGCTCATTGTTGAGAACAGAAGATGCTTTCCTGCAGTTGTTCAAATCTCAGCCTGTAAAGGAAAGATGCTTTCTGTGTGAACGTCATGCGTCCTGCCACTTGTAATTCTACTGCCACTTGTCTTTTTATCTACTATTGCTCAAATCAATGCAAAAGGGAGTTGCACAATGGACAGTTCTCTTGTACTGCTCCTTCCAGATGTTCTCAAGTAACAAGAATGACTGATTTTTATTTTTATTATTATTATTTTTTTTGAGATGGAGTCTTGCTTTTTCACCCAGGCTGGAGTGTAGTGGCGCGATCTTGGTTCACTGCAATCTCCACCTCCTGGGCTCAAACGATTCTCCTGTCTCAGCCTCCTTAGTAGCTGGGATTACAGGCATGTGCCACCATGCTTAGTTAATTTTGTATTTTTAGTAGAAATGGGGTTTCGGCATATTGGCCAGGCTGGTCTCAAACTCCTGACCTCAGGTGATCCACCTGCCTTGGCCTCTCAAAGTGCAGGGGTTACAGGCGTGAGCCACCGCAGCAAGCCTGAAATACTTTTTTGAATACATTTTGGGAGGAAGTATACTATTGTTTGGACTAAGAGCTGCTGAGAGATATCTCCTCAGGATAGAAATTCTTTTAAAATCCTATTTCCTTCATAGTTGTGACTGTCCTTCACTAAAAACCAATACAAACAAAAATAAACACACAAACAAAACCTATTTCCCTGCGTCCCTGTATCCACAAGAGGCCATAGATTAGAGTTTTACTTTCAATAAAATATGAACTACACTGGGGTCTCAAAATTGCTCTTTGTTTAGTTTAGGCTCTTTGCAATCCGTGTAGAGAAGAGACTGGCTGTAGGAACCAGTTGCATCCAAATCACGGTGATATGGAACAAGATAGTTCTCAAACTGTGATCTTGTAAAACACTGGTGTTTGAGCTGAATAAATTCCTACAGATAAAACAGCAGAGCCTTTACTAGATTATAGAAAAAAAACTATAATATTTCCATTTTTAAGTTACTTCCTTTTTTATTTTCTTAAAATTTGGTATTTACTACTATTACAGAGTCAGTACTACAAATGAGAGACACAATAAATGAAGACATTACAAATGAAAGTGAAGGGAAATATAAGGTGGGATAAAATTGATCATATGTATTTTGTTTTACTTGCAAATGATGCATCCTATGTCCATACCTACTTGTATTGGCTGTATTTCCTATAAAATAATGTAAAAGTTTACTTTTAAAGAAAGTAAGTATCTGAAACTGAGCTCACAAGTGCATATAACAGTTTTGTTTTTAAAATAGTTACTGTCAACAATGGGTTTGTAGTTTGAAATGGTGACTCACTGTCCATGGGAAGTTAGAAGCCAAGTATTCTTTCAACTCTACTGTCTCCAAATAGACAGTTGTTTTATTAAGTCAGGTGTAGCTCTGAAAAAAAAAGTTATACTGTCAAAATCTCAGTATATTTGGAGAAGAAAGCAGCTCCTGTTGTTTTAACCTCTAGAGACGGAGAACAGATGCTTGGTATTAGGAGAAAGGAGGCTGGATTTAAATGATATTGGATCAAACCCAAAATTGTCAAGCCAGGTAGGATGTTTACAGAGGCCATGTCTACCCAGAGTTAGAACTTCAAAACCAAGACTTTAGGAATAAACAAAAGAATCCAATTACCAATATGTAACTTACTCAAATGTAAAAGAGTGAAAGGAGAGAGTGGGGAAGAAGACAATGTGGGAAAAGCTGTCCTCCTTCCCGGGGGATGACTCAATGCCTGTGAGTGGAGGTAGGTGGAGTAAATTTGTTATCCTTCCTTGTTTGATCCCATGAGTCTCTTACATTGAAAGCATGTTACTGCCTAGTATATCAAGATACAAAGCACATAACTAATTTCTAGTGTTACGTAAAGAAACAGCTATCCTTCAGCCTGGAGGAAAAACTGCTTGCATCGGATTTATTGAAACAGAGAATGCCTGGATATACAACATACGTATGTATGTATATGTAGAGTACTTGTATAGCTATAAATTTGTAAAGTTTATGCTCAGATGTGATTGTTCTTGACATGGTAACCCCCAGGCCATCACCAGTAGAGATGTTAGTCTGCGTCAAGAGCATGTCTTGGTTTATTTACTGCTTTGGAAACTTTGTCCATGTAATCCTTTTGTTCTTTACTTTTGGCTTCATTGTAAGCCTTTCAAACTGTGACATAACTTGGTTCACATCATTTTGACTTAACTATAACATGTCACAGATCAAATATCTAATTACATGCTTTTTGCTTCCTATGATCTTGCCCTGCTGGTTCCCTGTCAACACTAGTTTTTACATTACATTTCTTTGGCATCTGTACCCCTGAAATTTATAGATTTTGCCCTGGAATTTGGCCACGGATTTTTCAACATCTGGGTTTTAATCAAGATTTTAATTTTTATTTGCTTTCCCAGTGACTTCCAACAGTAAATGTACTACTTTCTTTGGGCAGCACTTTGGAAAGGGAAACAAAGAATTATTTGTTCCTCGTTGATAGAAATACTATCAATGTAATATATGAGTAATATAGATATTTTTCTTCCTTAGAAAAAATAAATGGGCGATTGACTGTACTTTAGATATGAGTAGGGGAATCACACCTTTACAGAAAGTAGGAATCTTTTTCCTTATTCAATGCTTAGGAGTAAATTTCTCTCAGATACAGGCCATAAAGCAAGCATTGTTGAAAGAGATTTAGAGTTTTATTAATATATCTGCTTTTAATTTTGTTATATTATCCTAGGAAAATGGTGCTACTGATTGACTGATATCCAATAAGTGAATAAAAACATATATGCCCTTAAAAATTTTTTTTAGTCTTTTCCAGAAAATTGCTTGCATCTTGCTGCCAAGAGTGTTCAAACCTGATCATTGCTAATACCATGTGATCAGATTTGGTAATTTGAAAACAAATTGAGAGACAACTGAAGTGTAAGTCAGTTCCATCCAGGATTTTTTGGTTCTTGTCAAATGGGAGACAGTGTTGCTGAGACTATGACAATGACCAAAGGAGTGATGCCACCAAGATGTTAGAGTAGGAGATACCAACCTTCATGTCTTGACATAACAAAAAGAGCCATTTACATATGAAAATAGCTTTGGGAAAGCTCCCTGACCCATAAAAGAATCTACAGCAACAGAGTGGAGCAAGAAAAGGAGAGTATCCACACAGAAAGGACTGCTGGTGAGATTGGTATATCTGAGACACCAGGAGATTTCTAGGAGCAAAGAAGAAGGTGAAAGCTATTAGTGTCAGCCACACAGTGGGAACTACTGGTCTCCAGTGGTCTGCTCTCCAGAGGATACCAGCACATTTTGTCACTGAGATAACCAACAGCCAATCCTGCCAGGGAATTCCATAGAGCTCCACACTCCTTGTCCACCTATTAAGTGGTCACTCTTTTGAGCTGCTTTGGGAAAGCAGTTGCCACTTCTACCAACCCCTTGCATGCTTTGACCCCTAAGCTTCAGCAACTCCATGAGTTCTCATAGTCCAGATCCAAGTTCTGTGGCTGCACTGGGCCGAACACCAACCCACATCTCAGACAACAAAGTCATTTCCATAATGAGCTAGTTCACACTACAAGCCTGGAACCAAGTACTTGCTGCACCTGCCCACACTCAACACCAGCTCACATGCGACAGACAGCTAGATCCTACTCCAAGCATGGAGCTTCTCCAATGCCAGTGCTCCCATTATTGGCTCCATGGCTGCTTCAAAATCATCCATACCATGCATTCTGTTACCAACATGGCAGTGGAGATAGCTGCAACTCGTGCACCAGTGTCATTAGGGTCCTGGATCTCAGAGCTATAATCCCTCCACAGGTTCCCATATGATATGGTTTGGATTTTTTGTCCTCTCCAAATCTCTTGTTGAAATGTGACCTCCAATATTGGAGGTGAGGAGCCTAGTGGGAGGTGTTTGGGTCATAGGGCCAGATCCCTTATGAATGTCTTAGTGATGTCCTCATGGTAATAAACGATTTTTTACTGAGTTCATGTGAGATCTGATTGTTTAAAAGAGTGTAGGACTTCCTTCTCTTCTCTTGCTCCCTCTCTTGCCTTGTGACACATATGTTCCATTTGCCTTCTGCCATGATTGTCAACTTCCTGAGGCCTCACCAGAAGCAGATGCTGGCACCCTGCTTCCTATATAGCCTGCAGAATAATGAGCCAAAATAATCCTCTTTTCTTTATACATTACCCAGTCTTAGGTATTCCTTTATTGCAACATGAAGAGATTAACACAGAAAATTGGTACTGAGTGTGGGGCATTGCTATAACATACCTGAAGATGTGGAGCAGCTTTGAAACTTGATAATAGGCAGAGGCTGGAAGAGTTGTGAGGACTCAGAAGATGACAGGAAGATGAGGGAAATTTTGGAACTTCTTAGAGACTTAAGTGACTGTGACCAAAATGCTGATGGAAATATCAACAGCGAAGGCCCAGGCTGATAAGGTCCCAGTGAAATGAGGAATTTATTGGGAATTGGAACAAAGGTCACTATTTGTTATGCCCTAGCAGATAATGTGGTTGCACTACCTTTATGCCCTAGGGCTGTGGAAGTTTGAATGTAAGAGTGATAACTTAGGGTATCTGGCAGAATAAATTTCTAAGCAGCAAAATATTCAAGAAGTGACATGGCTGCTTCTAGTAGCCTAAGATAAGATATGGGAGCAAAGAAATGACTTAAAGTTGGAACCTGTATTTAAAAGGGAAGTACAGTATAAAATTCAGGAAATTTGCTACCTGGCCATGTGATAGAGAAGAAAAAGCATTTTCAGGAGAGGAATACAAGTTGGCTGCTCAACAACCACTTGCTAGAGAGATCTGCACTACTAAAAGAGAGCCAAGTGCTAATAGTCAAGAAAATAGGGAAAAGGCTTTGAAGGCAATTCAGAAATCTTCAAGACAGCTCCTCCCTTGACAGGCCCAGAGGCCTAGGAGGACTGAATGATTCTGGGACCCAGGCTCAGGGAGTTGTTCAGTGCCACCTTGGGACACAGCTCCCCATATCACCACTACTGTAGCTCCAGCTGTGGCTCAAAGAGCATCAGGTATGGCTTGGGCTATTTTGGAGAGCACAAACCACCATAAACCTTGGTGGCATCCATGTGGCGTTAAGTCAGGATGCACACATAATTTAAGAGTGAAGGAGGCTTGACAACTTTCACTTATATTTCACAGGATGTAAGGAAAATCTTGGTGCCCAGGCAGAAGCCTGCCACAGGGCAGGCCTCCTGCAGAGAGACTCTGCTAAGAAATGCCAAGGAGAAATGTGAGATTGGAGTTCCCACACAGAGTCTGCACCAGAGCATTGCCTAGACAAGCTGTGGGAATGGGGGCACCACCCTCCAGACCACAGCAGCTTACAGTCTCAGCCTAGAAAAGCCACAGGGGCAGAGCTACCCAAGGCCTTGGGAGCCTACCCCTTGCATAAGTGTGCCCAGAATGTGGGACATGGAATCAATAATTATTTTGGAGCCTTAAGGTTTAATGTATGCCCTGCTGGTTTTTGAACTTGCATTGGGACCTGCTGCCCTTTTCTTTTGACTGATTTCTGCTTTTTGGAATAGGAATGTTCACCCAATGCCCCATTCTACCATAGTAGTCCTAGCTACTGAGGATCCCTGAAATCTTCATCAATACTGACCTTAGCTGAAAAAGTTGCAAAGACCACACAAAAGGAACTTTCACAAGTGCCCAAGCCACTGCACCTGCCCCAGTAAGTGCTGTCACACACTCCCTATAAGGGAAGGTTGTTCCATAGTGAAACTATCCTGTAAAGCCTGGAAGAAGTGACTTTTCAATAAAATGTGCAGATATCAAAGTAAGAAGACATAAAAAAACAAAGGAAACGAAATATCATCAAAAGAACACAATGCTCTTTCTGTAACTGAACCCAATGTAATCAATGAAATAGATACAAAAATTCCCTGACAAAGAATTCAAAAATAATTAAAGCAGCACAGCAAACTTCAAAAAATACAGAAAAACAATTCAATGAAATCAGAAAAGCAATAAATGAGCAAAATAATTATATGTGTATATACATATCTCTATCTCTATAAATTATATGTATCTCCACATAAAGCCAACAAATTCTGGAACTGAAAACTACAATAAATTAAGTGGAAAATGCAATAGAAAATGTCAAGAGCAGAACTGATCAAACAGAAGAAAGAATCGGTGAACCAGAAAACAGTGTATTTGTAAATATCCAGAAGAAAAAATGAATAAAAATAAATGAAGAAAACTTATGGGATTTATGGAATCGCAATAAGAGACAAAGTGTTTAAGTTACAAGAGTTAAAGAAGGAAAAGAAAAGCAAATGAGGAAAAAAGATTATTTAAAAAAATAATAGCAAGAAACTTGAACTCTAAGATAAAAATCCAGGTACAGGAAGGTCAAAGGTCTCCAATCAGAACAAGACGACTAAGATATATTACAATTAAATTTTCAAAAATCAAAGACAAGAGAGGATACCGAAAGCAGCAAGAGAAAAAGAGCAGATCACATACAAAGAAGTTCTAATAAGTGAGCAGACATATATAGAATCAACAGCAACGGAATGTGCATTCTTAAGTGCACAAAAATTCTTCTTTAGGACAGATCATATGTTAGGCCATAGTGCTAGTGTTAACAAATTTTAAAAGATTGAAATCATATCTGGTATCTTTTCTAACCACTATGTTATGAAAGTAGAAGTCAATGAAGAATTTTGGAAAATTTACAAATATGTAAAAAATTAAACAACATGCTCCTAAACCAATGGATCAAAGAAGAAATTAAAGGGGAAATTTTAAAATATCTTCAGAGAAACAAAAATTGGTAGGCAACATAGCAAAACTTATGGGATGCAGGAAAAGAATTTCTAAGAGGAAAGTATATAGCAATAGATGCCTACATCACACAAGAACAAAAATACTTAACATTACATTTTAAGGTGCTAGAAAAAAAGAGCCGAGTTGGAAGAAAGTAAAAAGAAGGAAATAAAGACCACAGCAGAAGGACTGGAAAACAATACAAAAGATCAAAACTAAGTTGATTTTTTAAAAATAAATGAAAAGGATACAACTCTAGCTAAACTAAGAAAAAAAGAAGACTCAAATTCAAAAATGAAAGAAGACATTTGCACTTATACCAGACAAATGCAAAGGATAAGAGACTACTATGAACAATCATAGAGCAACAAATTATATAATTTAGATGAAATGGATAAATTCCTAGACATATACACCTTACCAAGACTGAATCATAAAAAAATGTAAAATCAAAACAGAGTAAGTCAGGAGATTGAATCAGTAATTAACAGTCCTCCATCAAAGAAAGCCCAGGAACTGATGGCTTATTTGCTATATTCCACCAAATATTTAAAGAAGAACTAATAACAAACTGTTTCAAACTATTCCAAAACATTGGAGAGGAGGGAAACTTCCAAAACTTATGAGGCTGGTGCTACCCTGATACCAAAGCCAAACAAGGACATTGCAAGAGAAGAAAATTACAGGCCAATATCACTGATGAACATGGATGTAAAAATCTTCAGCAGAGTATTAGCAAACCAAATTCATTAGCATATTAAAAGAATTATTCAGAATGATCAAGTGGGATTTATCCCTGGGATGCAAAGATAGTTCAGCATATGTAAATAAATAAATATATCACATTAACAGAATGAAGGACAAAGCCATACTATCATCTTAATAGATGCATGAAAGGCATTTGAAAAATTTTGCATCATTTTATAATGAAACTCTTAACTAATTAGATATAGAAGAAATTACGTTGGCACAATTCTAACTATTTCCAACAAACCCCATAGCTAGCATCATATTCAACAGTGAAAAGTTGAAAGCTTTATCTCCAAGATCAGGAACAAGGCAAGGATGCTCATTCTTGCCACTTCTATTCATTGTAGTACTGAAATTCCTAGCCAGAGGAATTACGTAAGAGAACAAAATAAAAGGCATCCAAATAGGAAAGGAAGCACTTAAATTGTCTCTGTTTATACTTAACAATCTTTTATATAGAAAACACTTAAGACTCCATAAAAAATGTTAAAACTAATAAATTCAATAAAGTTGCAGGATATAAGACCAACATGCAAAACTCACTAGCATTTCTGTACACTAGTAATGAACTATTAGGAAAAGAAATTAAGAAAACAATACCATTTATAATAGCTACAAAAATACTTAGGAATATATATAACCAACAGGTGAAAGACATATCAAAAACTATAAAACACTGATAAAAAATTTAAAGATGACACAAATAAATGGAAAGACATCCCATGTTAAGGGATTGAAATTATTAATATTGTTAAATTGGTCATACTACCCAAAACAATCTACAGATTTGATGTAACCCCTATGAAAATTCCAATGATGTTTCTCATAGGAATAGAAAAGACAAACCCAATATTTGTATGATATCACAAAAGACCCCAATGCAAATTCATTCCTCAGCAAGAAGAACAAAACCAGAAGCATCTTACTACTTCATTTCAAATCCATTATGAAGCTATCATAATTAAAACAATATGATAATGGCATAAGGCAGACAATACAACAGTGGAACAGAATAGAAAACTCAGAAATACATTCATGCATTTATGGTAAATTGACTTTTGACGAAAGTGCCAAGACCACACAAGGGCAACAACATTCTCTTCTAATGATACTGTGAAAACTTGATATTCACATGCAGTACTACCAATACTACTACTACTACTACTACTACTACTACTACTACTACTACTACTACTACTACTACTACTTCTGCTGCTAGACTATCTTCTTACATCATTTAAAAAAAAAATTAACTCAAAATTGAGCCAAACTTAAATATAAGACCCAAGACTGTAAAACTACTAGAAGAAAACATAAGGGAAAATCTCCATGACTTTGATCTGGGTAATAATTTTTTGTATACAACTTCAAAATCACAAGCAACAAAAACAAAGTCGACAAATGGAAGTATATCAAACTAAAGAGCCTCTGCGTTGCAAAGGATACACAGTAAAGAGACAACCTTCACTTCAATGAGAAAATATATTTCCAAATTCTGTATCTGATAAGGGATTAATATATAAAATATATCAATAAATCAATAGTAAAATGCCAACACAATTAAAATAGAGCAAAAAATCTGGATAGACAATTCTTAGAAGACACACAAATGGCCAACATGGATATGAAAAAGAATGCTTACTAGGGAAATACATATTAACACCACAATGAGATGTTATTTCACACTATTTGGAATGGCTATTATCAAAAAGACAAAAGATAACAAGTGTTGTCAACGGTGTAGAGAAGATAGAACACTTATACACTGGTAGTGGAAATGTGAATTAGCACAGCAGTTGTGAAAAACAGTATGCAGTCCATAGGGTTTGACTGTGTCCCCACCCAAATCTTATTTTGACCTGTAGTTCCCATAATGTCATGGGAGGGACCTGGTGGGAGGTAATTGAATCATGTGGGTGGTTTCCCCCATGCTATTCTCTTGATAGTAAGTTCCCACAAGATCTAAGTTTTATAAGGGATTTCCCCCTTAGCTCAATTCTCATTCTTCTCTCTGCCATTATGTGAAGAATGATGTGTTTGCTTTCCCTTCCACCATGTTTGTAAGTTTCCTGAGGCCTCCCTAGCCATGCTCAACTATGAGTCAATTAAACCTCTTTCCTTTATAAATACCCAGTCTCAGATATGTCTTTATTAGCAGTGTGAAAATGGAGTAATACAGGTATGTACTCAAAAAATCAAAAATAGAACTGTCCTATGATCCAGTAGGAATCCTAGGATTCCACTAGTAGGTATATATTCAAAGGATGCATATTAAACAGGTACCTGCACTCACTCTCATGTTCACTGCAGCATTATTTACAATAGCCAAGATATGGAATCAACCCAAGTGTTTGTTAATGTATTAATAAGAAAATGTGTGTGTATATATATACACACACACACACAGACACACACACACACACACAATGAATACCATTTAGTCTTAAAAAGAAATTCTATCATTAATGCAATCAAATTATTAATTATCCTTGCTGAATTACATTGTGCCACAGACAACAGAATGATGCATCTTTGGTCTTTCCGAGTTTGGTATCTCAAAGGAAATCGTAGGGAGGGAGTAAAACCTCATTATCTGGAGTCAGGCAGACCTCTGTGTGTCTTTTGGCTTTACTTATTGTTGTTTGACTGTTTCTATATCTCCAAGGTGGGAATAATAATATTTATCTGACAGATAATGAGATTACCACATAAAGCCTTAAGAAATTAAATCTCTAAAAATATCTCATCGTTACTAAGTTACTAATGCTGTAGAGACCTGAAACCTGTAATCAAAGTGGTCAGATGATCATGATATAGGAAAGCTCTCTGAAAATTCATAAGAAAAATAAGTAATTGGATCTTCTCAGATTTTCAAAATATTAAGGAACACAAGAATTCTATAGAACAGTAGTTCTCAAAGTGTGGTCCCTCAGATAACTTCATCAGCATCAGTGGAGAACTTGATCAAAATGCAAATATATAATTGTATTTGAGACACATTGAATCAAATTGTGGGAGTAGGGCACCATCAATCCATGTTGTAACATTCTTTAGGTGTTTTTGATGCACACTAACATTTGAGAACCACTATCAGAATATTGGCATCAGTAACATTTGTCTCAGAGATATCACTTGTGACTAATTTTTCTTCTTACAAAATCCTTATCAAGTCTGTATTTATTTCCCAGTTTATTCTGATTTGGAAACCATCAAGTTCATTTCATTTATTAAAAAAAACAGTTACTTCAAAGAAAGAGGAGAAAAAGGAAGAAAAAATAAAGTTGAACTGGTGAAATTTAGTATAGATTGGAGCAAAATATTAAATAAATATTGCTCCAATAAAAATTGGAGCAATTTATTAGTTCAAAATTAAAATAGCACAATATATACAAATATACTTTGGAGCATATATGATAAAACATTTTGGGAACTCTTCTGTCTGCAGTAATAACTTGAAGGTAAGGACATGTTTTGGTTTCTTCTGTTCATGATATTCTTGTTACTATTACTTTTTGCATAAGCTGATTTTTCTTAATTCTTTAACATCTTTTGTGAATTATATATGTTCTGTTNCAATAAAAATTGGAGCAATTTATTAGTTCAAAATTAAAATAGCACAATATATACAAATATACTTTGGAGCATATATGATAAAACATTTTGGGAACTCTTCTGTCTGCAGTAATAACTTGAAGGTAAGGACATGTTTTGGTTTCTTCTGTTCATGATATTCTTGTTACTATTACTTTTGCATAAGCTGATTTTCTTAATTCTTTAACATCTTTTGTGAATTATATATGTTCTGTTCAAAAGTGCATTTTCATTTGGTAGGAAATAATCAGAAATGTATATAAATCTGTTAGAATGGAAGCTGCTTGAGAATGTCTTCAATCAGTTAAGAAAAGACTATTTTTGAATTTCTTTAATTTGGACATAAGAATCCCAGCTAGACTAGAGTGTCAAGGCTTTGTGTATTAGACTGGAGGACATATTATGAATCTTAAAGTTTCTGGAAGCTCTCACAGTCAGCCTACTGAAAACTGCATAATTACTTTAATAATTATCATTTATGCTCAAACCAATGAAATATAGGACAATGCCATTCATTCACTATCAAGGGAGTCTGGCAACGTTTTAGTTTGCTTGCTGTTTTATTTAATGGAAGACTTGTTTACATATCTGCTTTATGTCTTTGAGTTGATCACTGAATCCTGTTCTTCAAAATGTAGTTGTAGATGTATTAACATGATCCTAGCGTGTATTAATTTTTTTGGAGTAACCGAGGAATATTTTTCAAAATGTTGCCTGTTATCTTTGGTGAGGATATATTTCTATCTGGTTTTATAAAAGTTTTCCAATTGCGTTAGCAAGTTCTAAAACCAATTACTAATTTCTAAGTTTTGAATATTAGAGTAATGAAAGTATAAGTTCAGTTTTGCTTAAAAATGGAAAGGAGATAGTAAAAGTATAATAGCTAGCTCCAGGTGTTTAGTATATGGAGAAACCTTGGAATTTAGTTGAATCTACTTTTCCAGATTATGAGTTAGATAATTTAAACAATGTATATAAGACGTTCATGTCATGTTCAATTTGAATGATATTCCTCTAGGGTTGTACAATGCATGATCTACAAAACTAGTCAATGACTACTCTTAGGCATTCAAAAGAAGATGGCAATTTTTTGTCCAAGTTTTTACATTGAGTCGCTTAATCATTTCAATATGGAGATATAAAACTTAAGAGACACTGGCATATAGATGATATGGAAACCATGGGAGCAGGGGAAGGTTTGTAGGGAGAAGGTGTGCATAGAGAAGAGACATTGTTGAAGGTAGAGCTCTAGAGTACTTCAACAACTAGAGGTCTGGTAGAGGAGAAGGATCTAAAAAAGTGAGATGAGTCAGGAGAAAGGTAAAGCAGTCAAGTATGTGGTCATGGAAGCTTGGCAATAAAAGCATTGCAAGAAGCAGCAACAGACACTGTCATATGCTGTTGAGAGGTCAAGATTAAAGAGACAGTTAAATGCTGGCTTTGGTAAAGTTAGTTTCTAGTGACTTAAGCAGTTTCATAGGAATGAAATCCCCTGGGATGGTGATGTTAATATCTCAGGCTATCTTTCAAATTAACATGATTAATTTCAAGGCTTAGGCACATGGATATACAATGACACAGGGATAAAATAATAGTTTATGTGGGTAATAAGGTACCTATTGTAACTCTTTTAAAGATGGGGATATATCTTATACCTTTTCTTAATCTTTTGGTTTAGAAGAGAACTTCACATAAAGTAGTACTATAAAATTTATTGATATTCATGTGTCCTCGATTTTTCAATCTTAAAACATATATGAAAGTAGAAGAGAAGCTAATTTCTAAGTCTTTTTCCAAGTCTGACATTTTTTGAGCCATATGGTTGTTAAGCCCACTTCTTTAAAATTATTTGTACCTGCGCTAGAAAGACCAAAATTAAATATGATAGAGTGCGGAAAAATTACGACAATGTAATCCACAGAAAAGTTCTTTACAAAGAACATAAAAGATAAAGAGAAAACTCAGGACCATAAATTGTTTTTAAGCGTGTCTGCGCTTTTGTGCGCTTTTAAAATGCCTATTTCGTAAAGTATTTTTATAATTTAAGACTTTTTCAAAATAGTTCAATATTTTCAAATAAAGACAAATGTGAGACATATACCACCTCAGTGCATTAAACCACGTATGTTTGTGCTTAAAGTGAGCATGTATTAATGAGCAATTTCATTATATACATCATTTTTACCTCTTGCATTTCTATGCTCTATCATGGTCATGGGACCTGAGTCAAGAGGAAGTTTCCTCTTTAATAGCAGAATAAAACAGTTTTTACTTGAAAGTCTGATTTCTGTGAATATGCATTTGCCTATCAGTCTCTCTGCAAACTTGCATTCTTGTTTTCTCTCTAAATAATAGGTAACATTTTTTGAGTGTTTATAATTCACTAATATCATATTTACATATAAGAATTTCTTTAATTCTTACATAATTCCTATGAAGTATAATTATTCCTGTTATGCAGATGAAGAACTTACTACTGTGTCATCTAACTAGTTTTTCCTTAATGACTTGCATATAATTTTGTGTATTATGTGTGTATATATAATCTCCCCAGGTCACTCTCGGTCTTGATATTTTTTAATTGCTCTCTTCTCACCTTTTGTATTCCTGCCCTTGTCTCTTTCCTTCAGTCTCTATTTTTTATCTTTTCTTGATTATATCATACTTTCCAGTCATTTTGCAATTATTTCCCCCTTCTCTTCCCCTTACTTACTCACCTTTAATCAGTAATGAACCCAAATTCAGGGTTTGGAGAATAATGGTATAGCCTGAATCCAATGACTTCACACATTCATCTCAAAAATTATAGAATGAGAAAGCAACGGGCACAAATTGAATCACACATAGCCAGTCTTCCACAATACTAGGATACAAAATTCTCTGAAGTTTCAATTTCTTTTGATTAAAGAAATATACACTAATTTTCAAAAGAGCTCTTCCTGATGCTTTAAGCCTGTGAGAGTGGGGGAAGGACAGCTGTTCACTAGTGTGTCAGTTGAAAGAGTACCTTAGATATAGAAGAAACACACATAGAATCCCCTTCAGAAAGACACATTCAAAACCAGTTCCAAAATATTAAACTCAGGACTGGAACATGGTAACTAGCAGTATCAGCTATAGGAAAAGAACTTGAAAGTGAGTGGGATCAAGAGTGGCAACCTCAGAGAAGCCTTACTTCTGTAAGAGAATTAAATAAACAAGGGTAGTATTCCCAGAAATGTGGTAGGTAAGGAAAGAAAAAGTCAAAGGGGAAAATAAAATATCTTGTACAAAGAAAAACGACATCATCCTTTCCCAATTTCATACAATCACCACCACCACCACCACTACTCATTAAAGAAAGTATACTTTTTTTTTTTTTGAGACAGCGTTTTGCTCTTGTTGCCCAGGCTGGAGTACAGTGGCACAATTTCAGCTCACTGCAACCTCCACCTCCCGGGTTAAAGCAATTCTCCTGCCTCAGCCTACCGAGTAGCTGGGATTACAGGCACAAGCCACCGCACCCAGGTAATTTTTGTATTTTTAGTAGAGATGGGGTTTCACCATGATGATCAGGCTAGTCTTGAACTGGCTAGAGTGTGTGCTTGATGAAACCATCATCAGAAGGCAATTGAAAAAATAGAAAAAATATCACGGAAATTCGTGGCAAAGAAACAGAAAGGCAAATTATAACATTTTAAGTAATAAAATCCCCTCCTTCTCCAACAGTTATGAAGCAGAAAAATAGTGTGACATATTACAAATATCATTTAGTATACTTTAAAAAGCATTTGCAGATTTAAAAAAGAAAACTAGAATCAGAAATTTAATAACAAAATAAATAGAAATGGACAAAAAAGAAGAGAAAGTGCACCACAGCTGATCAATTTCAGGGAAAAAAATAGAAGAAAACTCCAAACCACCTCAGAAGTAAAGAATAAATAAGATGCACAAGGGAAAAAAGATTCAAATACAAATTTAAGTATACTGAAGAAACATATAACATCCAAGAAAATGAGAATGAAATAAAAGAAGAAATACAAAAGAAAAGAAATGAAGGTCACAGAGTGATAAAAGGAAGTCAAACTAAGAAGGTTCAACATACACATAATTGAGGGCCCTATGAGAGGGGGAAATGTAACAGAACTAATATTTAATGTTATAATCCAAGAAAATGTTCTAGAAATAAGACCAATCTACAAATCAAAAGGGGTCCATTTTTTGCCTATGAAAACTACTAGATTTGAAAGACGAAAAATATCTTTAGGGCTTCCACGCAGAATGATCAAAGTATTAAGTAGGTTAAGAAAATTAGGCTGGTTATCAGACTTTGAGCAACTTTTAATACAGGTACTAGTAGACCAGTAATTTTTGAGAAGCTCAAGGAAGTTATGAAGAAAGAATAAGTTTTATTCAATCAAGCTGTACTTTAATTATTAGGACTATAGGAAAAACAGGTTTTTTTTAGTTTATGTGCTGCTGAGGCAAGCACAAAAAAGCAGTTTTAAACATGTAAGCAAGCAGGGAATATTATTCAGAAGTGTACCTCTTGAGAATATTACTAGTTAATACATGCTATACAACTATATAACTGGGAAAAATTCAGCAAAAGGACTGATGGTGAGCAGAAAACATTTATATTATGAGCATATAATATAATTATGAAGACAAGACAAGTAGGAAGATGGCAGAAAAATATAAGCAAATGTTATATGTACTTATAGAAGAGAAAGACTGCAACAGAAAAAGGGAAAGGGAGAAGTGAATTGTGGCTACCACCTGTTGAACAGGCAACGGATGGGAGTCAAAGAATTTTCTTTTTTTTTTTGAGATGGAGTCTCTATCTCACAGGCTGGAGTGCAGAGGCATGATCTCAGCTCACTGCAACCTTGCCTCCCAGGTTCAAGCAATTCTCCTGCCTCAGCCTTCTGAGTAGCTGATACTACAGGCGTGTGCCACCACCCAGGCTTAATTATTTGTATTTTTAGTAAAGATGGGGTTTTGCCATGTTGTCTAGACTGGTCTCGAACTCCTAACCTCAAGTGATTCACCCACCCTGGCCTCCCAAAGTGCTGGGATTACAGGTGTGAGCCACCACACCCACCCAAAAAATAATATTTTTAAACAACACCATGTAAAAGGGTATGCAAGAAAAGAAGGGTTAAAGATTCTACAAATACAAAGGTAAGGATTAAGAATATTAACCTTCATAAGTTCAAAACAAAATTACCTTCATAAGTTCAAAACAAAAATTCTTTAAAAAGTAAACACATATCCAGTAGAGAACGCCATAGAAAATATAATACATACAGTAATTATATAAATTCATGATAGAGTTAAGTTCAAACATATAGCAGAGGGGCTAGGTGCAATGGGCTAGCACCTGTAATCCCAGCACTTTGGGAGGCTGAGGTAGGATGATTGCTTGAAGCCAAGAGTTCATTAGACCAGCCTGGGCAACTTGGCAAGACTCTTGTCTCCACGAAAAAATGAAACTAGCTCGGCATTGTAGTGCATGTGTGTCTATAGTCCCAGCTAATCAGAAGACTGAGGCAGGAGGCTCACTAGAGCTCAGGTGTTCAATGCTGCAGTGAGCTATGATTGTGCCACTGCACTCTAGCCTGAGTAACAGAGCAAAACTGTCTTTAAAAAAAGATGGGGATCGTATTTTGTTAATGATTTTAGCACCTATGTTCAAAGATATTGGTCTGTAGTTTTCTTTTTTGGTAGTGTCCTTTCCTGGTTTTGGTCTTAGGATGATACTGGCTTCATATAATGTATTAGAGAGGGTTCCTTCTTTATCTTGTGGAATAGTGTCAAAAGAATTGGTACCAGTTCTTCTCTGAATGTCTGGTAGAACTCTCCTGTGAATCTGACTGGTCCTAGAGATTTTATTGGCAATTTTTAAATTACCATTTCAATCTTGCTGCTTGTTATTGGTCTGTTCAGGGTGTCTAATTCTTCCTAATTCAAGCTAGGAGAGTTGTATTTTTCCAAGAATTTATCTGTCTCCTCTAGGTTTTCTAGTTTATGTGCATAAAGTCATTCATAGTAGCCTTGAATGATCTTTTGTATTTCAGTGGCATCAGTTGTAATATTTCCCATTTCTTGGTGAGGTTATTTGGATTTTCTCTCTTCTTTTCTTGGTTAATCTTGCTAGTGGTTTATCAATTTTATTTATCTTTTTAAAGACTGCTTTGTTTCATTTATCTTTTGTATTTTTTGTTGTTTCAATTTCATTTAGTTCTGCTCTCATCTCAGTTATTTCTTTTCTTCTGCAGGGTTTGGGTTTTGCTTGTTCTTGTTTCTCTAGTTCCTTAAGGTGTGACCTTAGATTGTCTGTGCTCTTTCAGACTTTTGGATGTAGGTGTGTAGGGCTATGAACTTTCCTCTTAGCACTGCTTTAGCTGTATCCCAGAGGTCCAATAGGTTGTGTCTTTATTGTCATTCAGTTAGAAGAATTTTTAAATTTCCATCTTGATTTTGTTTTTGACCCAATGCGCATTTAGGAGTAGGTTATTTAATTTCCATGTATTTGCATGGTTTTGAAGGTTCCTTTTAGAGTTGATTTTCAGTTTTATTACACTGTGGTCTGCAAGAGTGCTTGATATAATTTCAATTTTCTTAAATTTATTGAGGCTCGTTTTATGCCCTATTATATGGTCTATCTTGGAGAAAGTTACGCTAAAATCCTTAACAAAATACTAGCTAACCAAATCCAACAACATATCAAAAAGATAATCCACCACGATCAAGTGGGTTTCATACCAGGGATGCAGAGATTGTTTAAAATACGCAAATCAATAAATGTGATACACCACATAAACAGAATTAAAAACAAAAACCACATGATCATCTCAACAGATACAGAAAAAAGCATTAGGCAAAATCCAGCATCCCTCTATGATTAAAACCCTCAGCAAAGTCGGTATACAAGGGACATACTTTAATGTAATAAAAGCCATCTACGACAAACCCACAGCCAACATAATACTGAATAAAAAATTAGCTGGGCGTGGTGGCAGGTGCCTGTAGTCCCAGCTACTAGGGAGGCTGAGGCAGGAGAATGGCGTGAACCCGGGAGGCGGAGCTCGCAATGAGCCAAGATCGCACCACCGCACTCCAGCCTGGACGACAGAGCGAGATACCGTCTCAAAAAAAAAAAAAAAAAAAAAAAAGAAAGAATTCAGCAAAGTTTCTGGATGCAAGATTAATTGTACACAAATCAGCAGAGGCACGCAGGGGTGGGGATCGTGGTGCGGGCCGAGGAGTGGGTGGAGAGCTTGCAGTGCTGGGGTGGGGGTACGGGAGGGATGGGAGTAGTAAGTAGCAAAAGGGTATACAGAGGGGAGGCAGGATAGAGGGCAAAGGGGGAATAGTTGCAGGAGGAAGGAAGGAGGAGGGAAGGGAGTGCAGCGGTGGGAAGGGAGCGCGGGAGGAAGGAGAGGGCAGCGGGAAGGAGGGCAGCAGGAGGGGGGAAAGGGAGGGCAGCGGGGGGAAGAGGGCGCGGAGAGCCGAAGGGAGGCAGCGGTAAGGGAAGGGAGGGCAGCGGGAAGGGAGAGGCAGCGGGGAAGTGCAGAGAACTGGGAGGGAGCCAGGAGGGGAGATTGGTGGGAGCATAGTGAGCAGTGAGAGCAGGTGGGTGGTGAGAGGCAGGGAAAGGGATAGACAGGGAGAGGGAGAGACAGGGAGAGGGAGAGACAGGGAGAGGGAGAGACAGGGAGAGGGAGAGACAGGGAGAGGGAGAGACAGAAAGAAATAGAGAACAATATATTCAATAAATATATTTTCCTATTAAAACAAATATAAAATTTTCAAGTAACATATACATACTTATGAGTACTTAAGTAGAAAGTAATGGAGGTTTTTTTTTTTAAATCAGAATTTTCAAATGTGATAGTAGTTCTGTTCAGGCAAGAATTAAGAGATAATAAACTTTTTGGATAGTGAGTTGTCTGAGGAACAGGATATTTACATGGTCCATAATGTCTCCCCACAGTCTCTTGTAGGTGCAAGGTTTTTCCTGAAGTATGTCATTAACACATCATCTTAAGCTTAATATTAGGAGTGAAGAACTGCTGGACATCATAACAAAAGAAGGCAGCAACATCATCTTTGTAATATTCAGGCTGGAGAGACAATCTGAATATAATCACAGGACACTATCAGACACTTTCAAACTGAGTATCATTTTTATAAAAATAAGTGATATATACTATGAAAATATCAGTGTCATGAAAGATAAAACTTAAAAATTTTTTTAGATAAAAGGAGGCTTAAAGAGATAGGACAACTAAGTTCAATATGTAATTCTTCACTGGAACCCATATTGAAGGGAGGAAAAAACATTACAAAAGATATTACCTTCACAAAATAGGAATATGGGTTGTAGATTATTGTATCAAGAAGTCAAATGCAGTAAGAAAAAAAAGTATCAGACAAAAAGCTCTAAACTTTCAGATTATACGTTGGGATCTGTTCATATTGTCCAGCAACCCATATTTCATAATATGAAACTTATAGAGTTTTATAATTTACAAAGTATATTTGTATATATTGTGCCATTTTAATTTTGAACCAATATTTAAAATTAAATAAGTGGGAAATCATCTCATTTTATAGTTTGGAAAACCAGGGCATAAACTGTCAAGTGTTTTCCTCAATGATATGGTTTGGCTGTGACCCCATCCAAATCTCATCTCAAATTGTAATCCTCATATGTAGAGGGAGGGACTTGGTAGGAGGTGATTGGATCAATGGGGGGAGCAACAACATCTTTGTAATATTCAGGCTGGTTATTTTCATTTCTATAGTTTCCCCAATGCTGCTCTCATGATAGTGAATTCTCACAAGATCTGATGGTTTAAGTGTTTGGCAGTTCCCCCATTGCTTGCTCTCTTTCCTGCTGTCTTGTGAAGGTACCTGCTGCTTCTTCGCCTTCTACTGTGATTATAAGTTTCCTGAGGCCTCCCCAGCCATGCAGAACTGTGAGTCAATTAAACTTATTTTCTTTATAAGTTACCCAGCCTCAGTCAGTTCTTTATACCGGTGTGAGAACAGACTAATACATTCAATAATCACTAAATTACAGGAGGAGACAGCAACGGAACCCAATTCATTCTAAGTTTACTGTTTCATACTGCCCCATTAAGGACTAGTAGAGACACCTTAAAGTCTTTATCTATATGTACAAAAGAAGTAATGTGAACAAATGCAATTTAGAATGTTTTTCAGTTATTTAGGTCAAAAGCAAGAGGACTCCAATTCTGTTAGCAAACATTTATAATAATAAACCCATTTATGCAGAGTACTTAGAATAACCTGATAGAATGCAATCCTACTTCATGCAGATGGTAGGCCATGAGAATCCTATTCATGTCCTTCTGATATCTAAAACTATTCTAATAATTGAAACTATTTAGAGAGTTCAGAAATTGAAATGTAAATTAAACTAACTTACAGTATAGGTACAAGCCAGTCATCTTTATGATCATCTAACATGATCAGCATGTTAAAAAAAAAGAAAAAAAAAGCTTTTCTGACTGAATATTTTGATTGAACCAATCATCTTCATTTGGCCTTTGGGGAGGTATATTTGGAATGACGGATACTTGGACAACTCAACTGATTACACTGTTGGATAAGGGATTGTGGTTTCCTGTGGGTTTTGGAGCTTAAATAGCAATTTTTTTCTCTGACTCTTAAAACATGGACTCCTGCCTTTCTTCAGTAACATTAGTATATATTTATCTTGTGAAAAGATAATGTATCTTGCAAGCAATTTTAGACTCCTTTATTTTTAAGCATACATATTTGGGGAAAGATAATCAATTATAAGGGAAGCACATATAGCTATACAAGCAGATTAATAACACTAAACCTACTTACATCACAGTTGAACTGATAAGAATTATTAATTCATAGATATCAGTTCCAAGTTGAACCTGGTATTCTGTTAAATCCAGTAAAGTCTACTTATTATAGATAACAGATTGGAGCCACATTTCTGGATTTGAATCCTGGTTTGCATGCTTATGACTGTGCCCTGGAATAAGTTAATTACCCTCTCTGAGGTATAAAATGTTACAGATATTTTGTCATCTGTAAATTGGGGTAACAATAGGATCAATGTCACAGAGTGGCTTTGAAGATTATGTGGGTCAATATATGTGTGGACGCCAATATATAGGACAGTGCCCAGCATATTACAATGAGAAAATTGTTATCTACTTGAAAGTGTCAATGTAGAGATTCAAGATCAGTGCTGTTTATCTCATAAGTCCTCAGAGAGTGAGCTAACACTCAGAACTGGCTCAAGCATTCTGTGGCATGCACAATTCTGACAGCAAGAGCATTCTTATGTTTCTACTTAAATGTAGGAAATCTACATTAACAGGGAGTGAGAAAGGTGTTATGGAGCACAGCTGGTTGGGAAGATAGTGCCTTCCTGTAGTCTGTTTTGCAGGACCGATTTACTCTTTCACCTGTTAGACTGTGGGACCCTTGATAAAGTGTTCCTATGTTTGGCATGTTAACAGATGCTTAATTAGGGTGAGCATATAACCTAGTTCATATGTCCCAGTTCTCCTGAGAAAGGCCTAATTTTATACCTATTGCCCCAGCACAATTAATAGCCACTTTGACTCTCTGAAGCATCTCAACTTGGATAATCAATTACACATTCTTCCTATTAACAATAGTAGCTGAAGGGACAAACTCCTCTCCCTATCTGCGTCTCAGCCTGTCTGTCTTCTACACCTAATTTATGCTTTTCCATCTTTTCAGTATTTTTCTCCCGTAAATAATAAATCAATGAGGTATTATATTCAAGCAATAATAGGCATTGATGTATTTTTAGTTTATTTATTCCTTTTATAGAACTGAGATAAAATAGTGGGACATTTACCAAAATGTTATTAAATAGAAAACAGCTTTTCTTTAAATCTATTTAAACTTTATGAAAGTTAACATAGAAAGAAGTCATTTTAGAGAAGTTGTCTGAAGAGGCAGTTTTACAATGTAAATAGTGGCAATTACAAAACTTTATCAATATCTAGCACAAAGATAGTTTCCTTGATGGCATCTCCACATATTTGAACTATCTGTGGGCAACAATTTTGTTTAAAATGATTAATGCAGTAACATTTCAAAGGATGTACAAATACCAACTAGATTCCATAAGTTTCTAAAATCTCATTATAATAGATTTCTAAAAGAACTCGATAATTAAATTAGATTCAAATAGAAACATCCATAATTTCATGGAAACATCTCAAGAACATTAGAAGAATTATTTTTGCTAGTATACTTGTATATTGCTACAGTCATGTGTGTTCTCTCATCCATTTTCTAAAATAATTTGATTTAGTTAATTCTTCAGGTATTTTCATTTACATAATTCATCACAATTGAAGTTCAACCAACCCAGGATATTGCCTTCCTTTGTTGCAATGACATACTCAGTCACTAATTACAAAGGCACATTTTATCTTGTAATTTGTGCCCATTAACCACAGTGGAAAGAAAAATGATATCCTATTCCACTGCTTATTTTCTCTTTAAATATAGCAACAGAAAACAATAAAAACAATATTAGTGGAGATATGGCCTTTCCCTTCCACCAACTCTTTCCTTTTCCTCTAGCTCTGTACTCGATGTAGTATGTCTTTTACATTTGTGTTATTTCAAGCAATAATTATATTACTTTTAGTTTGATTAAGACAACAAATATTAGTCTAAATGTGTCCCTTCACTTCGTATTTCTTTATCCTTTTCTCCTGATGGATTCAGAACACACTACCCCAATACAACACTTTGGTATACTGAATATTTTAAGTAGAAGGAAGTTGAGAAAATTGTAGAAGCAGGAAAGTCTGACCACCTTCCATCCTTCTTCTCTTAAGTGGTCCATAAAACTTAGAATTTTCTGTCCTTCCCCTGAAATAGGTCTTAAGACCTTCATGTAAGTGAGATCCACCCTATAATCAGAAGAACAGAACATCCTTCTCTCTGAAGACAGAAGTTATAATCTGAGACCAAGTCCACTGACCTAACATTGTAAGAAATTGTATGTGGCTATTCATGTAAACATCCTTTTGGGGAATGGGTTCTGAACTTGTATATGATGTTCAAAGGAGTTCTAGACCCCAAAATGCTTGAGAACCAATAGACCACTTTATCACCAAGGTACTCTCTAATTGCCTGTGTACCTTCACCATCCGCCTAAGAGTTAGTTGTTTAATTTATTAATCATATATTTATTATGGATCTCTAAGTGCAAGGCCACAGAAGAAAATAATGAGGGGATCTGAACTTTAGTATCTTACTATCTCTTAAGTGAGACAAAACAGTAATTCTAATAGAATGTGATAAAAGGTATGATAGGCCAGGAGCTCATGCCTGTAATCCCACTTTGGGAGGCCGAGACGGGCAGATAACTTGAGGTCAGGAGTTCGAGACCAGAGCAGCCAACATGGCAAAACCCCCTCTCTACTAAAACAACAACAACAACAACAAAACCAAAAACAAAACTTAACTGGGTGTAGTGGCGCAGGCCTGATAATCCCAGCTACTCAGGAGGCTGAGGCAGGAGAATCACTTGAACCTGGAAGATGCAGGTTGCAGTAAGCCAAGATTGCACCACTGTTGCACTGCAGCCTGGGCAACAGAGCAAGACTCCATCTCAATCAATCAATCAATCAATCAATCAATTAATGCTATGATAGAGATATCATCAAATTATTGAGAAGTTATTCATATAAGACCAGGCATGTCAGTGTGGAGAAGAGGTGTTCCTACAGATAACATGACATTTGACCCATGTCTTGACAGGTATAAAAGGAGACAAGAAGATTCTGAGCTTTGGGAACAGGATAAAGAAAGGATGTAAGTGTGAAATATTTGGAGGAACAGCAAAAATGGTTGGAGTACGGCATGTAAGAAGGAGTTGGCAAAGACTCTCTCCTTGACCAAACTTTAGCCAGACTCCTATAATAGGAGTCTTAATAGGCTTGATCTAAGTCTATTAATAGACTTAATAGACCTTTTCTTAATAGGCTTGTACTTGGCCCTTGTACTCAGGACTTTATACCCTAGTTTTAGAAAGATTTCTGCCAAGTCAGTTTAGGGAGAATCCCTCACCCCGGATATCTGACCAAATTCCTCATTCCCCCACCATTCCCCAGATGATAGCTGATCACCCTGACCTTCCTTCAGCAAGAATCCTGTTAGGTCAGTTTAGCAAGAACTTCTCCTGCCCTTAATGTCTCCTATTAGTAATTCCACATTCCTTCCAAACAAACAACATAAAAACCTGCTTCTTGGCTATAAATTCTTATTTGTCCTTGTTGTATTCAGAATTGATCCCAGTTCTATACTAAGGTCTCTTTTCCCCTATTTCAACAGTTCCTAAGTGAAATCTACCTTTACTGCTTTAACCTTTCTGGTTTTCTTTAACATGGTGAGGTGGATACTTAGGCCAGAGGCAGGAAGGGACACAGCATGAGGGATTTACAGGGCAAGTTAAGTAGTTTCACATTTATTAAGATAATGGTTCTCAATTTGGGGGTTCATGTATCCCTTCCAGAGATGTGGGAAGGAGTCTAAATACTGCTGTCAACATTTCAGAAAGTCATTTTGAACTGCTAGCACAAGGTTAAATTTTATTTTGGGTAAATATCTACTATACGTTTTATAGACTTTTTGAAATGTCATTCTGTAGGAACACCTCTTCTCCACACTGACATTCCTAGTCTTATACGAATGACTTCTCAATTTGATGATATCTCTATCATAGCTTTTATTGATTGATTGACTGAGATGGAGTCTTGCTCTGTTGCCCAGGCTGGAGTGCAGTGGTGCAATCTTGGCTTACTACAACCTGCATCTGCCAGGTTCAAGTGATTCTCCTGTCTCAGCTTCCTGAGTACCTGGGATTGTCAGGCCTGTGCCACCACGCCCAGTTTTACCAATGAGAAACTAGAAAGATTTATTTACATGCCTAAGGTCACTCAGCTTGGATGCTACAGACTCCGAAGACTGTGCTCTGAAACATAGGATTCTTATTTTGTTGGAGAAATACTAAAATCCCACAGAGTATTGACAACTCCTCATTAATTAAAAAAATCACAATTTCAATGGCTAATTCATTTTCGGAATTACTGTAAACTTAATCTTAATGGAGTAGGCTTATAGGCTGCCCTCCTTTACAACTCTTTTCTAATTTGAAGCATTTTGTAAATTTGATTTTTTTTTTTAAAGAGGAGACCTAACTCTGATTATGGAAAAGCCTAATTGAAACGTGAATAAAAGAACAACCTATAAGAGATTACAGATAAATATTTTTGAAATGGGAAACAGATATCTTGATTAGTACTTCAATGGCATGATACTTTCCATGAGTTCAGCAGAAATATATCATCAAGAGGTTAAAACTGATTACTAGTGAAAGCAATCAGGGCCAATTCTTGTCTGCTGGTTGAGTAAACTCACATGTTTTCACCAACTTTTTCTTCAGTTTCTTACATGAAACCACAGGTCACCTGCTCAATCAATTAGGCCTTATTCCAGGATTCTAGAAATGGTCAGACTAGGAGGTAGGTAATGAGTGAAATGATAAATTTGCCACAGGTCAGATGGACCAGATGAAATGGCATGAACAAGTGAGGAGGGTGAGGATTCTTCAGAGATCCTCCCTCAGAGAGACCCAGGAGACTGTCAGTTGTATTGGCCTGACAATGAATAACTGAATGAAACGTACATATTTTGTTTAAATGTTGTTTTTCACAGAACAAATACAATTTATCAATTAAGTTCATAATTTAAAAAATGGTGCAGCCACTTTGAGAAACAGTCTGGCAGTTCTGCAAAAGGTTAAACATAGAATTACTATATGATCTAGCAATTGCATTCTTAGGTATATACCCAAAGAGACATGAAAGTATATTCCCACGCAAAACCTTATATACAAGCGTTCATAGAGGCATTGTTCAGAGTAGTCAAAAAGTGGAAGCAACTTAAGAGTCCATCACCTGATGAACAAAAGTTAAAATATAGTATATCTTAAATGAAATAAAACCAAATGAACTATTGGTGCATACTATAGCATGGCTGAACCTTAAACATTGTGCTAACTGAAGGAAGCCAGGCACACAAGGCCACATGATCCCATTTACATGAAATGTCCACAGCAGGCAAATCCAGAGAGAGAGATATTAGTGGTTTCCTAAGGCTAGAGGAAGCAGGAGTTGGGAAATGAAAGTTAAATGATATGAGTTTCTTTTGAGGGTAATGAAAGTGTTCCAAAAGTGATTGTGGTGATGGTTGCACAATGGAATTACTAAAGAAAAGTATTGAATTATATACTTTAAATAGGTGTATTATATATGAAAATATCAGTAAATCTGTTACAGAAAACAATTTGACTGAACAGAGAAATGTTTTGTTTTGTTTTTAAATAGGAATCATTTCCTTTGCCTTCTACTTTTCTGCTACTGGTGGCTCTTCAAGGATGCCAAGATCAAGTCGTCAGTTCCATTAGTTTTGAACCAGATTTATCTCATAGTAGTAGGCGGTAGGAAAAAAAGTTTTATATGCATAGCATATGTCATATATGGTTGGAGAACAGAATGGACTAATATAGAAAAGATAAAACTTACATTCAGAAAAACTGGGGTTGAGACTTGCCCCTGCTAATCACTGTCTGTCTGACCCCTAATAGGTAACTAATCTCTGTGAATCTGTTTACTGGTCTGTACAATTTGATTGAATAACAACTGCCACCTTACATAATTATAGATCGATAAAAATAATAGGTTCATTTATCTATTCAAAGCTCTGGTAGGGGATATTATAGCTTGTTGACTTCCAGAGAGGCTGACAGAAGTCACCCAAGACACTCAGAGCAGGTGAGAACATCACGTGATTCAGATTAGGACGTTAAGGAAATACCTCTTAGGAGAGATGATCCCTCAGCTGATTCTTCAACAGGGAGGATTTTGGCAGGTGAGAAAGCATGGTGGTGGGGTTGGTACCTGGAGAAGGAGAAGCTAGATGAAGGCTCAGAGGTGCATCTGAGGAGAGTGTTGAAGGCATTTTATTTAGTCAGACAGAATGTGAGCTGTAGCTAACTGTGCTCCTCAAACCATTATCATTAGCATCACATGAGTACTTCTTAGGGTTGTAATTTGTCAGCTCCCAGCACAAACCTAATGAGTCAGATTCTGAGGATAAGGCTCAGCAATCTATGGTCTAACCAACCCTCCAGGTGATTGGGATACACAGTCAAGCTTCAAAATGATTGGGTTAAAGCATTGGGTACCATGGCAAGAGATGTGTCTATACTAATTGAATATTTATAGAGTTTACAAAGACAATGTTATATATGGAATTATACACTTCAAGGTATCTGCCACTTTTGGCTATTTATTTGAAAAGAGAAAAGGTTCAAGACAAAGTTTATTATTTAGATATATTATTTTGATAAGTTGTATAAATTTATACCTTTTGTAACATTAGGCCATATTATACATTCTTTTGTATTTTGTTTTGCTAGCTTATTATTTTGAGCATTTCCCCATGGATTTTGAATTCTATCAATCGATTCTAAAACTCATGGAAAATATTTTAATGACTGCAAAATACTTCATCATGTGGATAGGCCATAATTTAATTTACTATTTCTTATGTTGGATTTTAAAATTGTTTAATTGTTTCCTTAACTTTTATAAATACAATGATGAAAAACATTTGCATAGACATTTTTCTGCATCCTGTTTTCCTACAGTAGATTCCTATAAATAAAGTTATTATATTAAGTACGTATTCCGTTTATCTGTGTCCCTATTATGGTAAAATACCCATTTCCTCTGGCTATAAGACTGGCATGTGTCCCAGACTGGGCCAATTATGATATCCATTTTTTCACCACACAAACACGTTCAGGAGCAGTTATGTGACACAGATTGGTTCAATCAGCTTATAGATTGCGTACTGCAGAGCAATCATACCCCACCTCCCCCACCCCCTCACCCTAGAGAGTATGAAAAAACCTAACTGTGGTGGAAAGTAATGAAATTAATTTGATGAGAGAAACAGAGGCAAGGAACATCCAAATCTTCAATGCTTTCTAGCTTCACTTTTTCAAAACAAAAGCACTTAAAAAACACTGCACCAAGCTGAATTTAATATTTGACTAATACATTAGGCCTTGAAGAATATTCGGGCTATTGCATTAAATCTATACATTAACTTGAGAACATTGAACACGTTTAGTATTTGGCCTTCCTACTTGGAAGCAGATTACATTTCTCTAATTATATGGATTTTCTTTTATAACGTGCAGTAAGATTTTGTAATTTTTTCCATACATGAACATATTCTTTATAAAGTATATTCTTGGGCGTGCCATTTTTGTTTTTTTTTTAAACAATGAGCCTTTTTTATTTGATCTCTATTGCTGCTGTATCAAATTACTACAAACTTAGTGGTTTAAAACAACACAAATCTATTATCTTACAGTTCTCGAGGTCAGAAGTCCAAAGGGGCCTCACTGGTGTAAGAGCAAGATGTCGGCAGGGCTGTGTTCCTTCTGGAGGCTCTAAGGAAGAACATATTTCATTGCCTTTTATAGTTCCCAGATGCTGACCCGCTTCGATCTTCAAAGCCAGCAATGGCCAGTTGAGCTGTTCTGACGATATCATCTCTCTGATGCTGATTCTTCTCCCTCCTTCTCTATTTAAGAATTTATGTAAATTTACATTAGGCCCACCTGAACAATCTCCTTGTTTCAAGGTCAGCTAATTGGCAACTACATTCTACCTACAACCTTAATTCACCTTTGCCATGTAACTTAATATATTCACAGGTTGTAGACATTAGGACATTAGGACTTTTGAGGCAGCATTATTCTGCCTACCACACACCTCATTATATGTTTATATTTTCTACTTATATATACATACAAATACACTTTTTTTTTGCTTTCACAGCAAAACTCCTCAATTGTGTCTCTGTATTCTCTTGTGACACTGTCTCATAATGGTTTCATTCCCATAATTCTACTAGAAACTTAGGTGAAGATTATCAATTACCCACACTGTGCCAAACCTAAAGATCAAGAGAGAGTTCTCATCTGGGTAGGTTTACTGACATTCATGAAATCTGAATGACTTTGCACAATGAAAGTATTTCTTGCTCACACTACTGTTGGTTGAAAGTTGCAGTAGGAGGAGGGCTGCTTCACGCCACAACCGTATGACCAAGTACTTTCCCAGCAATGGCTTCATCATCCCCTAGAGCCCTCAAATCATCCCCTGGATTCTTGGAATACAACTGGCAGATGAGGGAAGAGAAAAAAGAAGAAAATGGTGCAAAGTTTACTATTTACAAAGAGGTTAGTGTTAAAAATGATGCACAATATAGCTGCTACATACCATTGGGCCTAATTCAGTGTCATTGTCATACCTAAATGCTAAATATAATGGAAATTGAATATAGCTCTATAGCAGGGAGGATAGGAAAATGGGGTTTAGGGAGCGCATACCACTGTCGCTGCCACATTAACCAGTCACATGCATTTGATGCAGTTGTTTAGTCCCTTTCTAATCCTCCACTATTTCCCTGAGACCAATACAGGTAGTTCCTGTGAAGCTCAGGCAATTTCACTGAGCTTTTGCACTAAATTTAGGACATTTGTGATGATTTAGTTCTGTAGAAGCCTCTTATTTTCTTTCCCAAACTTCTCCTTCATCTTATTTTCCATTCTTTATTAGTGCTCTGTTCTTCCTTACTCCTGAGTGTTTTTTCACTTCTCCCCTGACTATGACAACATTGTGTCATTTTATACACATTCTTTGATATTTATATCCCATAGTGAACAATCCCCTTCCTCACTAATTCATTTAAATAATCTTCTACTTTGATAAAATAATTTAAATCTGAACATTTCTCTGCAAACTTCTCAGTGAGTGATAAATATTTTCCCTTAATTCCCATCAAAAGGGAAATCCGCCTAAAAGAAAGACTTGGCTTTCTTTTTTAACAAGACTTTTACTTGTTTTTTTCAAGCCCAGATCCTCAGTAATTTGTTTTAAGCTTTAGCTATATAAAATTTAATCTGCCATTACTACTAACATTAATAATCATATATAGCATTTGTTGATCGATTTGCCAAGCACCAAAATGAGTATATATTTTCATTTATTCCACAAAACAATAACTTATTTTCCCCTAATTTCAAAGAAAAGCTATCTCTCTGCTTTTAGCATGTGAAATCTCATTTGTTTAACCTCATAATAATTATCTGAGGGTGTTTTCTGATTATTTTTCTTGACTTCCTACAATTTTTGATCCTATCAAAACCCCTTTCTATAATGATACTAGCTAGCATGTATCATGTGCCAATTGTGGGCCAAATTGTTAAGTGCCTTATGAGAACTGAGATATTTAATACTCCAAAACATTGGTATTTTGTGCCCCATTTTAGAGATGAGGAAATGGAGGCACAGAAGTATTTAAGAACTTGCCTATGATCACATGGTTTCACAAATAGATGAACAGGACCCCAGGTGGTGACCTAGAGTTACCAGGAGGATCCCAGTGCCTGTAAGTGTACAGTTTTCCTATTATGGCCTATTTGCACCTGCCCTGGACTCTCCTGTATACCGATTACTATGCTAAAGTTCTTCCTCCTCTTCTTTACATCCATTATCTTTGTCTATTGATAATTTCCTCAGCTGTAGATTTTCTGTTTTATAAAATGATAATTTATTAGAATTAGAAATAAGGGAAGGGTTTTTGTTGTGTTACTTTGTGTCCTTTAAGACAATAATCTCATTTTTTTTATAGTATCAAAAAGAATAAAATACCTAGGAATAAATTTACCCAAAAAAATGAGAGATCTATATAATAAAACTATGTAATACTGATGAAAGAAATTGAGAAAGACACAAATAAATGTCAAGATATCCCATTTTGTGGAAGACTTAATATTGTTAAAATGCCCATACTACTCAAAATAATATGCAGATTTGACACAATCCCTATCAAAATTGCAATGACATTTCTCACAAAACAGACAAATGGTTCTAAAATTCATAGAACCATAAAAGACACAAAATAGGCAAAAAAAAAAGTCTTAGAAAAAAACAAATTTGGAGCCATTACACTTCCTAATTTGAAATTATATTAAAAAGGTACAGTAGTCAAAACGGTATGATACTAGCATAAGAACAGACACATAGAGCAATGGAACAAAATAGAGAATGCAGAATAAAAGCAAGCATATATGATCAACGAATTTTCAACAAGGGCCACAATAAATGGTGTTGGGAAAACTGGATGTCCACTTGTAAAAGAATGAAGCTGGACTCTTACACCACGTACAAAAATCAACTCAAAATAGATTAAATACCTAAATGTAAGACCTGAAACTGTAAAGCTCCTAGAATAAAAGATACAGAAAATGTGGTCTTGGAAATGATTTTATTTTTATTTATTTTTCATTTTTTTAAATTATACTTTAAGTTTTGGAGTACATGTGCAGAATGTGCAGCTTTGTTACATAGGTATACACATGCCGTGGTGGTTTGCTCTACCCATCAACCTGTCACCTACATTAGGTATTTCTCTCAATGTTATACCTCCCCTAGCTTCTCACCCCCCAACAGGCCCCGGTGTGTGAGGTTTCCCCTCCCTGTGTCCATGTGTTCTCATTGTTCAACTCCTACTTATGAGTGAGAACATGTGGTGTTTGGTTTTCTGTTCTTGTGATAGTTTGCTGAGAATGATGGTTTCCAACTTCATCCATGTCCCTGCAAAAGACATGAACTTATCCCTTTTATGGCTGCATAGTATT
>NW_016808026.1:3885972-3892414 GCF_001698545.2 Rhinopithecus bieti
TCTTATGTTTAAGTCTTTGATCCATCTTGAGTTGATTTTTGTATAAGGTATAAGGAAGGGGTCCAGTTTCAATTTCTGCATATGGATAGCCAGTTTTCCCAACACCATTTATTAAATAGAGAATCTTTTCCCCATTGCTTGTTTGTGTCAGGTTTGTCAAAGATCAGATGGTTGTAGATGTATTGTGTTATTTCTGAGGCCTCTGTTCTGTTCCATTGGTCTATATATCTGTTTTGGTACCAGTACCATGCTGTTTTGGTCACTGTAGCCTTGTGGTGTGATTTGAAGTCAGGTAGCATTATGCCTGCAGCTTTGTTCTTCTTGCCCAAGATTGTCTTGGCTATGTGGGCTATTTTATGGTTTCATATGAAGTTTAAAGTAGTTTTTTTTCCAGTTCTTTGAAGAAAGTCACTGGTAGCTTGATGGGGATAGCATTGAATCTATAAATTACTTTGGGCATTATGGCCATTTTCACAATATGGATTCTTCCTATCCATGAGCATGGAATGTTTTTCCATTTGTTTGTGTCCTCCCTTATATCCTTAAGCAGTGGTTTGTAGTTCTCCTTGAAGAGGTCCTTCACATCCCTTGTAAGTTGGATTCCTAGTTAATTTATTCTCTTAGTAGCAATTGTGAATGGGAGTGCACTCATAATTTGGCTCTCTGTTGGTCTGTTATTGGTGTATAGGAATGCTTGTGATTTTTGCACATTGATTTTGTATCCTGAGACTTTCCTGAGGTTGCTTATCAGTTTAAGGAGATTTGTGGCTGAGAAGATGGGGTTTTCTAAATATACAATCATATCATCTGCAAACAGGGACAATTTAACTTCCTCTCTTCCTGTTTGAATACCCTTTATTTCCTTCTCTTGCCTGATTGCCCTGGCCACAACTCCTAATACTATGTTGAATAGGAGTGGTGAGAGACGGCATCCTTGTTTTGTGCCAGTTTTCAAGGGGAATGCTTCCTGTTTTTGCCCATTCAGTATGATATTGGCTGTGTGTATGTCATAAATAGCTCTTAGTATTTTCACATACATTCCCTTGATACCTAGTTTATTGAGAGTTTTTAGTGTGAAGTGCTGTTGAATTTTGTCAAAGGCCTTTTCTGCATCTATGGAAATAATCATGTGGTTTTTGTCGTTGGTTCTGTTTATGTGATGGATTACATTTATTGATTTGCATATGCTGAACCAGCCTTGCATCCCAGGGATGAAGCTGATTTGATCGTGGTGGATAAGCTTTTTGATGAACTGCTGGATTTGGTTTGCCAGTATTTTATTAAGGATTTTTGCATCGATGGTCATCAGGGATATGGCCTGAAATTTTCTTTTTTGTTGTGTCTTTGCTAGGTTTTGATATCAGGATGATGCTGGCCTCATAAAATGAGTTAGAGAGGATTCCCTCTTTTTCTATTGTTTGAATAGTTTCAGAAGGAATGGTACCAGCTCCTCTTTAGAATTTGGCTGTGAATCTGTCTGGTCCTGGACTTTTTTGGGTTGATAGGCTATTAATTACTGCCTCAATTTCAGAACTTGCTATTGGTTTATTCAGGGATTGGAGTTCTTCCTGGTTTAGACTTGGAAGGGTGTATGTTTCCAGGAATTTATCCATTTCTTCTAGGTTTTCTAGTTTATTTGCATAGAGGTGTTTACAGTATTCTCTGATGATAGTTTGTATTTCTGTGGGATCAGTGGTGATATCCCCTATATCATTTTTTATTGCATCTATTTGATTCTTCTCTGTTGTCTTCTTTATTAGTCTGACTAGCGGTCTACCTATTTTGTTGATCATTTCAAAAACTCACCTCCTGGATTCATTGATTTTTTGAAGGGTTTTTTTGTGTCTCTATCTCCTTCAGTTCTGCCCTGATCTTGGTTATTTCTTGTCTTCGGCTAGATTTTGAATTTGTTTGCTATTGCTTCTCTAGTTCTTTTAATTTTGATGTTAGGGTGTCTATTTTAGATGTTTCCTGCTTTCTCTTATGGGCAATTAGTGATATAAATTTCCTGCTACACACTGCTTTAAATGTGTCCCAGAGATGCTGGTACATTGTGTCTTCATTCTCATTGGTTTCAAGAACATCTTTATTTCTGCCTTCATTTCGTTATTTACCCAGTAGTCATTCAGGAGCAGGTTGTTCAGTTTCCATGTAGTTGTGCAGTTTTGAGTGATTTTCTGAATCCTGAGTTCTAATTTGATTGCACTGTGCTTTCCATTCTTTTGCATTTGCTGAGGAGTGTTTTACTTCCAATTCTGTGGTCACTTTCAGAATAAGTGCAATGAGGTGCTGAGAAGAATGTATATTCTGTTGATTTGGCGTGGAGAGTTCTGTAGATTAGGTCTGCTTGGTCCAGAGCTGAGTTCAAGTCCTGAACATCCTTGTTAATTTTCTCTCGTTGATCTGTCTAATATTGACAGTGGGGTGTTAAAGTCTCCCATTATTATTGTGTGGGAATCTAAGTCTCTTTGTAGGTCTCTAAAACTTGCTTTATGGAATCTGGGTGCTCCTGTATTGCATGCATATATATTTAGGAGAGTTAGCTCTTCTTGCTGTGTTGATCCCTTTACCATTATGTAATGCCCTTCTTTGTCTCTTTTGATCTTTATTGGTTTAATGTCTGTTTTATCAGAGATTAGGATTGCAACTCATGCCTTTTTTTTTTTTTTTTTTTTTTTTTTTTTTTTTTTTTTTGCTTTCCATTTGTTTGAGAAGTATTCCTCTGTCCCTTTATTTTGAGCCTATGCATGTCTTTGCACGTGAGATGGGTCTCCTGAATACAGCACACTGATGGGTCTTGACTCTTTATCCAATTTGCCAGTCTGTATATTTTAATTGGGACATTTAGCACATTTACATTTAAGGTTAATATTGTTATGTGTGACTTTGATCCTGTCATTATGATCCTATCTGGTTGTTTCGCCTGTTAGTTGATGCAGTTTCTTCATAGTGTCAATGTTCTTTACAATTTGGTATGTTTTTGCAGCTGGTACCGGTTGTTCTTTTTCACGTTTAGTGCTTCCTTCAGGAACTCTTGTAAGGCAGACCTGGTGGTGACAAAATTTCTCAGCATGTGCTTGTCTGTAAAGGATTTTATTTCTCCTTCATGTGTGAAGCTTAGTTTGGCTGGATATGAAATTCTGTGTTGAAAATTCTTTTCTTTAAGGATGTTGAATATTGGCCCCCACTCTCTTCTGGCTTGTACAGTTTCTGCAGAGAGATCCACTGTTAGTTTGATGGGCTTCCGTTTGTAGGTAACCCAACCTTTCTCTCTGGCTGCCCTTAACATTTTTCCTTAATTTCAACCTTGGTGAATCTGACGATTATGTGTCTTGGGGTTGCTCTTTTTGAGGAGTATCTTTGTGGTGTTCTCTGTATTTCCTGAATTTGAATGTTGGCCTTTCTTGCTAGGTTGGGGAAGTTCTTCTGGATTATATCCTGAAGAGTGTTTTCCAACTTGGTTTCATTCTCCCCGTCACTTTCAGGTACATCAATCAAATGTAGATTTGGTCTTTTCACATAGTCTCATATTTCTTGGAGGCTTTGTTCATTCTTTTTTCTCTAATCTTGTCTTCTCTCTTTATTTCATTAAGTTGATCTTCAGTCACTGAGATTCTTTCTTCTGCTTGATGGATTCAGCTATTGATACTTGTGTATGCTTCATGAAGTTCTCGTGCTGTGTTTTTCAGCTCCATCAGGTCATTTATGTTCTTCTCTACACTGGTTATTCTAGTTAGCAATTCGTCTAACCTTTTTCAAAGCTTCCTTGCATTGGGTTAGAACCTGCTCCTTTAGCTCGGAGGAGTTTGTTATTACTCACCTTCTGAAGCCTACTACTGTCACTTTGTCAAACTCATTCTCTGTCCAGTTTTGTTCCCTTGCTGGGGAGGAGTTGTGATCCTCTGCAGGAGAATAGGCATTCTGGTTTTTGGAATTCTCAGTCTTTTTGCGCTGGTTTCTCCCCATGTTTGTGGATTTATCTATCTTTGGTCTTTGATGTTGGTGACCTTTGGATGGGGTCTTTAAGTGGATGTGCTGTTCCTTTCTGTTTGTTAGCTTTACTTTTAACAGTCTGGCCTCTCTGCTGCTGGTCTGCTGGAGTTTGCTGGAGGTCCACTCCAGACTCTGTTTGCCTGGGTATCACCAGCAGAGGCTGCAGAACAGCAAAGATTGTTGCCTGTTCTTTCCTCTGGAAGCTTCATCCCAGAGGGGAACCTGCCAGATGCCACCAGAGCTCTCCTGTATGAGGTGTCTGTCGGCCCCTACTGGGAGGTGTCTCCCAGTCAGGACACACAGGGGTCAGGGACCCACTTGAGAAGGCAGTCTGACCCTTAGCAGAACTCGAACACTGTGCTGGGAGGTCTGCTGCTGTCTTCAGAGCCATCAGGCAGGGACGTTTAAGTCTGCTTCTAAGTCCCAGAATGGGGCTGTTGTCTTTTTTTCAAAGATGTCCTGCCCAGAGAAGATAAATCTGGCAGTCTGGCCACAGCAGCATTGCTGAGCTGCAGTGGGCTCTGCCCAGTTCGACCTTCCCAGCAGCTTGGTTTACACTGTGAGTGTAAAACCATCTACTCAAGCCTCAGCAATGGTGGATGCCCCTTCCCCCACCAAGCTGGAGTATCCCAGGTGGATCTCAGACTGCTGCTGTGCTTCCAGTGAGAATTTCAAGCCAGTGGATCTTAGTTTCCTGGGCTCTGTGGGGGTGGGACCCACTGGCTCCCTGGTTCGAAGACCATGGGACAAGCACGGCATCTATGCCAGAGTTTCTCAGGCTCAGTCCCTCATGGCTTCCCTTGGGTAGGGGAGAAAATTCCCTGACCCCTCGCGCTTTCCAGGTGATGCAATGGCCCACCCTCCCTCCATGGGATGCACCCACTGTCCAACTAGTCCTAATGAGATGAACTGGGTACCTCAGTTGGAAATGCAGAAATCACCCGCCTTCTGTGTTGATCTTGCTAGGAGCTGCAGACTGGAGTTGTTCCTATGTGGCCATCTTGCCAGCAATTGATTTTTTTTTTTTTTAATATGACACCAAAAGCTCAGGCAACTAAAGCACAAATAAAGGATTAGGACTGTATCAAACTCAAAAGCTGTTGTACAGCAAAACGTGCAATCAATAAAATGAAAAGGCAGCCTACAGACTGGGAGAAAATATTTACAATCTATATCTGATAAGTGGTTCAGAGTATGTAAGGAACTCTAAAAACTCAATAGCAAAACTCCAAAATAACGTAATTTAAAAATGGGCAAAAGACTTGAATAGACATTTTTTCCAGAGACAATATAAAATGGCCAACAGTTACATAAAAGGTGCTCATCATCCCTAATTATCAGGGAAGTGCATATCAAAGCCACAATGAGGCATCACTTCACTCCTGTTAGATTGGCTATTATCAAATACACCAGAGATAACAAATTCTGGTGAGGGTGAAGGGACAAGAGCACACTTGTACCTTGTTGGTGGTAATGTAAATTGGTACAGCCGTTATGGAAAACAGTATGAAGGTTCCTCATACTGTTCATCAAATTAAAAGTAGAACTGCCATATGACTCTGGATATATATGCAAAGCACCTCAGAGATATCTGCCCTTGTATGTTCACTGTAGCACTTTTCACAGTAGCGGAAACGTGGAAACAACCCATATGTCCACTGACAAATGAATAAAGAAAATGTGAGATAACACACACACACACACACACACACACACAGACACACACAATGTGATACATACACACATATGTACATAAAGAGTGAAATGTTATTCAGCCTTTTAAAAGAAGGAAATTCTGCCATTTGCAACAGCCTGGTTGAACCTGGAGGAGGTTATGCTAAGTGAAATGAGTCAGAAACAGAAATAAAAAATACTGCATGATCTTCCTTATATGTGGAGTCCATAAAAAAGTAGAATACATAGAAACAGAGGGTTAGAATGGAGCCTACCAGGGGAGGGAGTGGGGGAGAAAATTGCGAGATGTTGACGAAAGGGTACAAATGTGAAGATATGTAGGAGGAATAACTCTGGAGATTTAATGTACACTGTGATGACTAGAAGGTCCTATGGAAGGTGATAGATAGGATAAATTTCTTGACTGTAGTAATCATTTCACTATGTGTATATATATATAACATCCTGTTGTACACCTTAAATATTTATAATTAAAACAGAAAAAGTAGACATAGATAAAAGAAAACTAATTGTGTTCATATGTATATATTTTCCTTCCAAATTTTTAGAATTTTTAAGGTAAAAGTATAAAGGGTATCCAGTTAGGAAAAGAAGAAGTCAAATTGTCCCTGTTTGCAGATGACATGATTGTATATTTAGAAAACCCCATTGTCTCAGCCCAAAATCTCCTTAAGCTGATAAGCAACTTCAGCAAAGTCTCAGGATACAAAATTAATGTGCAAAAATCACAAGCATTCTTATACACCAGTAAACA
>NW_016808026.1:3894600-3948763 GCF_001698545.2 Rhinopithecus bieti
AAAAAAAAAAAAAAATAAAAATAAAAAAATAAAAATAAAAAAAAAAGAATTATGATTTGATTTTCATGAGATCATCTATCAGCTATTTTTAAAAGTCTGTACTTTTGCTGATTTATTAAAATTTTGCTTAATAAGATACCATTTGGGGATTTAAGAATCAAATACAAATTCACCCTTTTTCATTTCTATAGATGTCTATTTATGATAGGAAGCAATGATAGTAACTTTTGAGAAAGATTTGAAGTTCAAAGTTCAATAAGCATGATAAATATATAAGCACGATAACACAGGCATGATAAGAGAGAATTAGAAAGCTTCATGTGTATACCCCATAGCTGGATGAGTTTACTATCCATGAATTGATGGCATAGTCCTTGGCAGGCAACAGGCAATAAGAACAAATATTGTCTTATATCCTTCTTGACTAATCAAACTCTTGTGGTAAACTGAGTCATGAGATTATACACAAGTCATTGTAAATCAAGTGGAATAAAATAAGCTTTGGGGTAACTTAATCCAGAAAATCTCCTGGCTTTTCTCTGAACCATGATCAACAAATTCTGGTAATTATAATTTAGGCAATTCATGTGCTTAGATGAAAACTAATAAAGAAATATTTCCCAGTGTCACTGCATTGTCAGAAAAAAGTTTCCATGTTTATTAACAGTATAAGAAAATTTAAAAGATTGAAGATATATTGATGTTTCTATCAATAACATATTCTAAAAATATTTATTAGGTTTTCATTATAAGGAATGTAGGTACATTCTTATTTGAACACCAAAGTTGACCTCAACCCAATGAAACTTGTCAACTTTGAAAGTGAAAAATGTAAAAATGCCTGGATTTCCATGGTGATTTAACTGACCCTTTCCATCAGTTGTTATTCTTGTGGATTTGTAGTTCAAAGAAAGGTTCATAGTTTAGCCCATTACAAAGTACTATATGCTCCAACACATGTGAACTGCACCAAACATTTACCTAGCTTTAGAGGATTTCTTTTGCATCCAGAAGAAACCTCAGATACTTAGTTAATGTTTCCTACATTTTGATTTGATTTTTTTCTCCTAGTTTTCCTGATGTATGATCTACATCTCCATATGTTTATATTTAGTCAACACAAGCTATAAAAATACATGCAAAATTAAGGGTAGGATAAAGTCAATTATCCAAATAATACAAATCAGGATAATTTCACCTTCAATCTGCAACTTGTTATTAACAAAAGTTTGATCTTCCTGTTTTTTTCCCTCAAAGTATTTTTAAATCAAGTCAAAATGTTGGTCACCAGAGTATATTATTGTAATAATATCATCAGCAACATATAAAATTCTTCTATGCTTTTTATTCTACTCTTTCTAGCTCTAGATGGTTATGTTTGTGTAAGTTTGGGTTAAGTCATGTAATATCTGTATAGACTTTTAAAATTATCTAAACTTAATTCACCAGTGGTTGAAAAAGTACCATGAGATCTTGTTTTGTAGTCTTAACTGTAGCACGTAAATCTGTTCTGCAGACCATAACAGCAGCAGTGTAATGAAGATACTTGCTAGCATCAGTCATGATGGCATGGAATTAGAAGGGAGTGGCTCATTTGGGTAACATACTTCCCTTGGGTCTGAAGCTGATTGATATAAGGCTTATAGCTAATAGGTCTTATCGCCTTCAATGACAGAATTGGCTAGAGGCCCAGACCAAGATCATTTCATTGGATGAATGATTATTAATTCTAAAGATAATATAAATCAAAGGATTTAAAAATGGGGGCTGTTATATTCATCACAACTGGAATCTTTGACGAATTTAACAGCTCCCATCTTCCCAGCACAGGCAGACTGACCCATGTTAATGCTGTGTAGGATTTCAATAGAAGAAAAGGTTCAGGCTAACAGGATCACCAACCTCTGTCGCTCAGAGGCCCAGGCAAGGTCGATGTAACATAATCTGGGAGCCACCAGATGTCGTACATACATTGTTCATTATTTGATTTCTCCAAGTACATGTAGTAAGTGCTGGAAAGAGAAAGAATTGCTGTAGCTGTTAAGAGGATTCTTTCCAGAGCAGTGTTGAGTTTACTGATAAAACTTACTTCCTCTAACATTGTACATGCAGTTTGGAAAATAATAGCTACCTCATTCATGGGAAACATTTTAGTTAACTTGAAATGTACTAATTAATTTTATATGATTCAATTTTCCTGAACATAGTGTTTTTATTTTAAAAGCCCCTCAAGCTGACTTTGTTTTTTATTCATTCAGTGAACAAATCCTGATTGAGTGTTTTCTATTTATCCATCACTTATTAGGTGCTGGGGATACAAAGGTAAATAAGATTTTCCCTGTCCTCAAGGATCACACAGTTCAGGCAGTGAGTTAGAGAGAAATAAGCCAAATAACAGAGCACAGTTATGATGTGGTCCTAGGTTACATTCTCAGAAAGCAGATACTGAGATAGAGTTTGGGGTGCAAGATGTTTATTAGGGTTAAACACTTGTGAAAAGATGGGGGTGGAAATAGAAATGGGCAGGGAGGAAAGTTCAAATGTGCAGCAGGTCTGCCAAAGCACTGGGCAACATAGTGGGACTTCTGGGACAAGTATTGCCCATCAGAGTGGTCCCATGTCAGCCTGGGCCTTTAAATCTTTGTCTCACTCAGTGGCTAGATGTGGGCTGCCCTAGGAAGGCATGAGCTTGGGTGAGGTTGAGGTCACTCTTTTGTAGCTGAGGCAGACCCTGAAGCTGACATTTGAAGGCTGCCTCATGACCACACTTCCTGTAAGCTCAGAAGCAAGTCCTTTCTTATAGGGGATTTTGGGTAGTGCATTACAGTATAGACCACATACACACAGGATGCTATGAAACCCTAGAGGAATGTTACAACGCAGCCTCAGGGAGTAGATCACAGATAGTGAATCCACAATGAATCTTAAAAATAACAATAATAATAACTAAGATTTATTGGATTATTACCATATGCCAAATATAGTATTAAATCCTTGACATGGATAATCTCATTTAATATTTCCCACAAACCTAGGAGATAGATAAGTAACTACCATTCTCAGGTTACAAATGAAGCTATAGCAGTTTAAAGATTAAGCAACTTGCCAAAGGCTATGCAGTTGGATTCAATCCTAGGCTCTAATGGCTTCAAGACCCATTGCATAAAGATATGAACTGTCTAGCAAAGTTCTTGACATAGAGTATAAATGTAGTAAATATTTGGTGAAGGAAGATGAAGGGAAAGGAGGGAAGGAGAGGGGTTGAGGGAAGAGGGAAGATAAATAAGAAGGTAAAAAGTTACCTTTAAATAACTGCAAGAAGATGGATATGGTCAGATGGGTGACTCCCAAGTCCTATTAAGATGCTCTCAAATTTGTCCTTAAAAAATTGAATGAGTAGTAAGCGTGTTGTTTGTGTTCTCTGTATGATTCTTTCCTCCCATCACATATATATCGTTTTTTGAAAGATATATATGTGATTAATCTTTTTCCAGTATACATCGCAATCATTCTATTACATTGGTATTATTTACAGAGGTCTTTGCATCTTATCAAACTACCTAATTGCCTTAGGGACCACATGATTCCTGGCTCTAAAAGATTGTCATCATTCCTACAGCATTATCATAGGGTGTCTACTGGATTAACTTCCTAGAATTTGATGGTCAGGTAATTTCAGCTTCTACTTGTGTGACTCTTTTCCAGCATTCTCCCTTTCTATACATTTTATATTCATCCTTCTATCTTATCTGCTATCCAGCAGAACTTGTCTTTTGTTCAGTTACTATGTCCAATGGACATGTGTTTTTGTAAGCCACAAGCCCAATTTCAGAAATATTAGAATAGCTAGGTTCTTGACCATTCTGTTTTACCTTAAACATAAAATGTTAAGGGTTATTGAAAAGACTACGTATGATGCTACTTATGATATCAGTGTCAGCCTATTGGTACTTTTAATTTCCTGTAAGACTTTGTCTTTTAATCTCATATAAGGGTTTGAAGGTATTGTTGATTAGATATTCTACTTTCTGTCTGTATTTTAACTTATGTAGCCCTATTTTAAAGCCCATTCTTCATGGTTTCTGGAGCCAGGAACAGTAACCACCTATAAATAGAGCCTTATATTTACAGACACTGCAGCAGAAAAAGAATGACAAAATAGAAGAGGTGGGTGACACTATAATTCCTTTTTACATGAATTTGGAAGATATGACAGGTCAGAAAAATCATTTCTGATGATAGGCCTCTGGAACCCAGACTTCCAGCAGTGCTTCAAACTACTAACAGAAATCCAGTTTTTTACTTCGTAACAATCTATAAAATATAAAGTCATAGAAGCGGAGACATCTCTGATCAGCAGATGCTGTAGCCCCAGTCAAGACCCTGTGGATGTTCTATTTTCTTCTGAATACAAGTGACCTAGACTGTTACCAGCATGATGTCCTGGGCCAGGACGCTTGGAACGATTTGAAAAAGAAGATCAGAATAGAGAGTGTTGAAGGAAGTATGTGCTTAGCATCAAATCCAAGGTTTAGTGAGTGTTAGTAGAGAAGAAAGAGGGAATCAAGTACAGATATGAAAATGGTATTGACCAGGGAAGAGGGAGGAGATGGGTTGAAAAGTTCAGGACATAGATGGTTAATAAAGGCAAGATTTGGGGAATGTCTCCCATCTAGTTCAAGGAAGGGTTGGCTTAACATGTGTGCCTTTGGTAGTGGCTGTGGAGAGTGGTACTGTTGTTGGCAATATGGGGAGTTGGAGATGAAGGGAGCTATGTGATCTCAGAAGGAACATTCTACTCATTTTTTTGTTTTTTGTCTGAGGCTAGTCCTGAGTCTTACATATACTTATATATGTTAGACATAACAGTGATTTCCAAAGTACCTTTTACTTGATCAGTGGGCAAAATCCTCTATGAAGTCCCAGTGCATAAAAGATAGAAGGAATAAGTTCTACTGTTCTATAGCACAGTAAAGTGGCTATATTGAACAATTAATTGTTGTGTATATCAAAATAGTTGAAAGGAATGATTTGGAATGTTCCCAACACAAATAGATGATAAATGTTTTGAAGTGATAGATATCCTAAATACTCTGATTTGATCATTATGTATTTGTATACATCTATTAAAATATCATATGTACCTCACAAACATATATAATTATCATGTATCAATTAAAACAAAACAGAGTTTCCCTGGTTGAAGTAGGTGGCAGTTGGTACCAATGGGGGACTTTAAGAAGGAGCTGTTAGGAGTTTCTACAGGTTTAATGGTGTTTGAGAGGATACGTGGGATGAAGGCACAGCCCTTGATTCAAATTGAAATATAGAATATTTTTGTATGGATATTTTGTGTGTGTTAATAGTTGAATGTGTAGTTATTTTATACTTAAAGTCATTTTAGTTTAATGTAATTAACTAAATTTAACTTTTGGTATTATTAGGTCATTTATGGTAAAATACGTAGATTGACAGTAACTCTAAATCCAGACTGCCTGGGATTTTGTTCCAGTTACATGGCTTACCTTGAACAAATTCCTTATTCTTTCTGTGTTTCGGTTTTCTCACTGATAAAATTGCATCTACCTTATAGGTATTATTATGAGGATTAAATAAATTAATACATTTAAAACACTTAGAATGGTCCCTAGTATATGGTATGTGTGATATCAACATTTTTTATTTTGTCATTAATTTTCCGTACCTTCTATTGGCAAACAGATTGCAAACTTCTTGGAATCAGAGGCATTATTTATGTCTCTTTTTATCTTGATTGGAATACTATTTTGCATGTAGTTCAGGAAAGTAATGAACTAATTAACCAACTATGAAGTGAGTAATTAGTCTCATACAAAAGCACCCTTAGGGGTTGAAAGCGTAATAATGAATAAAACAGTGCTTTTGAAAAACTTGCAGATTAATGACCCTAAATTAAGTAAATCAAGGAAAATATAATTACATGCAATTAATTAAATGTAATTTAATGTAAAATAATATAGTAAAATATCTGTCCTAGAGGTATGACAAAAAATTTTTCAGAAGAACAGATACTTAGGTTGGTTTTCTTTTCCCTTGGTAACAACATCCAGAATTGTATTTGAGTTAAAATTTGATGGGTGCATTTTTAGAGTTTCCTAGTTCCAAAAGTGACAGACATTTTGCCCAAAGGGATAAATGTATATAAAGGCATAGAGGCAAAAGGAAAAACCACCCACAACAGGAAATTTGAAAATAGCAAATAGGCCTTTGGATCCTGAAGGAGGGAGAAGATGTGACTTAGGCCGGACATAATGGTAAGCAGGAACCCGAATGCAGAAAGTATGCCATTTATGATTCTGCCATTTAAGATTCAGGACTTAATCCTGTAGGAATTGAGTAACTGAAGGTTGCGGTGAATAAATATTTGTGGATACTGACAATGTCTATTCTGGATTGGACAACACTGTGAAGCTCCCATTGGGGTTTGGGGGTCTTTATATGTACACACATTTTAAAATGAAAACTAAAATAAAGAACTTTGCTCTTTAGTGGCTCCAACTAAGCATCCTTGAAGGTCACTCCAAATAACAGAGAGAGTATGCATTTTGAACTATTCACTTTTCCAGGTTTAATTTGGAAATCATGTTTTTCTGCAGAGAAATTAGATTTTTCTTTACAAATAGTAAAATGCCAGAATCATAATTGTGGGAAGTTTTCACTTGGACAGAAACCATACTGTTCATAGTGTACTATAATTTTGTAGAAGGAACAAAAAGAGCTGAACTTGGCCATAACACATTCTTTCTTTAAATTTATGAGAATGAGAATGGTGAAAGTATGTAAGGTAGCCTATGTGAGACTTTGCTTTGGTCTTTCCTTTTGTACCTTTCTTTCTTTATCTTTAGCACTTGTTTATGTCTTTATTGTTTCATTAGACATTTTAGGCCCTTAGGTTTCTTTTTTTATGCTTAACCCATAGTAAAAATTCAGTAATAGTAGTTACATAAGTGAATAACATAGTCTTACATTCCATACCAACTAATTTATATAAAATCCATGACAAATAATACATTTATCAATTACATATGGAAATAAAAAATCTTACCAAATCTCCATCTCTTGAATATTATGATTATAGAGGAAGAGGAGGTCTTCCATCTTGAGATCACCTGCAAGCCTGTCTTGTCCTTCTTGCTACTTTCAATGCTAATGATCTCACAGCCCTTCTGGGACCCATGCTCCTGGACCCTGGAAATGGGTCACTTTCTCAAAGTTGACCTCTAACAGGTAACATGTTCTGTTAATAGGAAAGCAAAAGAAAGAAAACAAAATAAAACCTCTAGTTTTGTCAGGGCATCAACATTTTCCAACTAAGAATATTACATTATGTTGAAAAGCATATGGTTTTCAGAATTAGATCTGGGTTCAGAATTGGGCTCTAATTTTTATGCGACCAAGTTTGTGAACTTGGGCAATTTACTTTCCCAACCACAAAATGAGGATTAGTAATATCTACCTCCCAGAGTTGTTTTGAAGATTAAAGAGAAAAAGAAAATATGGGAGCTCTAGGCATAGTGAGCACTGTCTGTTACAAACAGAAGGCATCCATTAGACCCTGTCTGTATACCCAGACCACCACCTTATCCACCTCCTGACTTCTGAAAGCCTCTCCTTTTCTGGAGATCTGAATCATGAAGCTTGCCTAGAAATAGTACTGTAAATAATAGTCAGCTGATTGGTCTATGACAGATTACATTGAGAATTATGACAGACCTTCCCAGTATAAGAAGCACTTTTTCCTGTGGTTCTGTGGTTGAGATAGCCCTACTCACTCCACTCATCAATTACAAGAGTAGTCATAAACTCCAGATCCAATCAATCAGAGTATTTCTCCCTTTAGCTAAAGAGATTGGTTAAGGGATGGACAAGTGGCATGTAATCTCAGTCAGAACACTTCTTCTCTAGCTTTTCACCATAAATGTTAGTGAAACTATTACTGTCCATTGAGAGACTGATAAGTTGGCAGAATATAGGTCAGCCATCTTGCCTACCACATATAAGAGAATTGTCTGAAGGAGAGAGACTCATATAGCATTATTTCACTACAGATATCCCAGTAGCCATTTTATTCCTAGCCTTCATCTTTTTATTCCTTATCTGTTTTGAGGTGGGTTTCTGTTATTTGCAAGGAAAAGAATTATGAAAAATACACATCTTGGCTTCTGGAAGAAAATACTTTGATTATAAAGATTTTAAAGAACTATCTATCAGGTTTTTTTTTTTTTTTTTTTCCCATTTATATTGTCTAAAGACAACTGTAGTTTGGAAAGCGTATATATATAAAATATTTAATATCTTTTCAATTTTTACATTCCCAGTATTCACAGCTAGACTGAGATTTATAAAGTGGATTAAGAGTTGGTTGCATCAAGAGAAACATATTCGTATGGAAGCTGCATGTCTAATTCTCATGCTCAAATGCACCTCAGCAGCAGAAGAGGCCACTTGGCTTAAGAATCCCAAGAAAAGTCAACACCAGCACCAAAAACGAAACCATAGACATGTTGAGGATATTCAAAGGTGTTAATCAGGGCAAGTGCTTGACTAAGCTGCTGGATTACAAGCCCCTGACAGCTCCTCTAGAATCTCTGAAATATCTGCAGTGTGGTACTCTACACCTCACCACTGTCTGGTGACAAGGGATATACTACAATCAAGGTGAAGATATAAAGGGAAGTATATTTCTTAAAAAAAATAAAGAAAATGACAGTTAATATTGACAAATGATACTAAACATTTATTTCCCCAAAGGTATAAAACCCAGGAACACAGTCTTCTTGGAGACTCATGATCACCTATAAACACGCTAGTAAATCATCTGGTGTTCATTTAGTCATCTATCTAGCAGATATTTATTGGATTCTTAATGAGTGTCAGTTACTGTTGTAAATGCTGTGGATATAGCATTCCACAACACAGACAAAAAAGTCCTTGCCCTCATGGGGATTACATTCCGGCGGAGGCAATTTAAAATAAATATAAGAAATACATAGTGTCTGGCTGGGGCTAAGTGGTGTGGGGAATCACAATGCATGGAAGAGGGAAGAAGGAATGCTTTGAGTGGGAATGGAGTTGTACTTTAAACATGAGAATGGCTTAACAAAGAAGAGGTGAAGGAGCAAGGCACTGAGGTATCTGGGGGAAGAGTATTCAAAGAGATGGGAAGAACCATTGTGAAAGTCCCCAGGCAAGGGTATGTCTGGTGTGCTAGGAAACGGCAAGGAAGCAAAGAAGTCAGTGTGGCTGGTGAAAAGTGAAGGTAGGAAAGACACATTCAAAAAAGCAGCAGGGGCCAGATCATGTACAGAACCTCAGAGTCAGTCTATGTAATGGGCTTTAATAACAGTTTTCAGCAGAAGGGCAACATGATCTGAATTAATTTTTTTGATAATAAATCCTTTATTAAGAGCTAGATTTTTTTATCGATAAGTAAGAGTTGTACATATTTTGGATTACATGTGACTTTTTTATATATCTACAATATGTAATAATCAATTTGGGGTAATTGGGATATCCATTACCTTAAACACTTATCTTTTCTTTGTGTTGGAAATATTCTAATTTTTCTCTTCTAGCTATTTTGAAATATACAATAAATTATTGTTAACTGTAATTTCCCTACTGTGCTATCAAATAGTAGAAATTTTTCCTTCTATCTAACTGCATTTTTGTACCCATTAACCAACTTCTTTTCATCTACTCCCAACGTCCACCCTTCCGAGCTTCGGGTACCTGCCATTCAACTGTTTACCTCCACAAGATCCATTTTTTCAACTCCCAATGTGAATGAGAACAAGGAATATTTGTTTTTCTATGCCTGGCTTATTTCACTTATAATAAGGACCTCGAGTTCTATCCATGTTGTTGCAAATGACAGGATCTCATTCTTTTTATGGCTGAATAATATTCTATTGTGTATCTATAACACATTTTTAATCAATTTATCTGTTAATGGACACAGGTTGATTCAATATCTTGGCTATTGTGAATAGTGCTGCAGCAAACATGGGAATGTGATATATTTTGGATATACTGATTTCCTTTCTTTTGGATATATACCTAACACTGGGATTGCTAGATCATATTGTAGGTCTATTTTTAGTTTTTAAAAGAAACTCCATACTGTTTCCCATAATGGTTGTGCTAATTTCTATTCCTACCAACAGTGTATGAACATTACTTTTTCTTGGCATCCTCACTATCATTTGTTGCTGTTTTTTGGTCTTTTTGATAATAGCCTTTCTAACTGTTGTGAGATATAGCTTATTGTGCTTTTAATTTGTATTTCCCTCATGATTAATGATAAAATATTTTCCTACACTTGTTGACTATTTCTGTGTCTTCTTTTGAAAAATATCTATTCAGGCTTTTGCCTATTTTAAAACTGGGTTATTTGGTTTTTCTGCTATTGAGTGATTGGAGTTCCTTATATATTCTCATTTTTGCTCCCTTGCTACATGGACAGGGATAGGTAGCTGTCTCTTCACTTTGTTGATTGTGGTTGGGATGGGTGTCTCTTTGCTCTGTTGATTGTTTTCTTTGCTGTTAAGAAGCCTTTTAGCTTGATGTAGTCTCATTTGTTATTTTTGCTTTTGTTGCCTGTGCTTTTGAGGTCTTACCCAAAACACCTTTGCTCAGACCAATGTCCTGTGGCATTTCCCTAATGTTTTCTTCTAGCAAAATTTTAAGTCTTAAATGTAAGTATTTAATCCATTTTGAGTTTATTTTTGTATATGGTAAAAGATGGGGATCTAGTTTCACTGTGCATATAGGTATCTAGTTTTCCCAGCACCATTTATAAGATGGCTGTCCTTTCGCTAATGCATATTCTTGGCACTTTGTTGAGAATGAGTTGTTTGTTGTATTAGTCCATTCACATGCTGCTATAAGGACATACCCAAGACTGGGCGATTTATAAAGGAAATAGGTTTAATTGAATTACAGTTCCCCAGGGCTGAGGAGGCCTCAGGAAACTTATAATCATGGTGGAAGGCGTAGAAAACACGTTTGTCTTCATATGGCAACAGCAAGGAGAAGTGCCAAGCAAAACAGGAAAAAGCCCCTTATAAAACCATCAGATCTCATGAGAACTCACTCACTGTCATGAGAACAGTATGGAGGTTACCACCTCATGATTTGATTACCTCTTCAATTACTGGGTCCCTCTCACAACATGTGGGGATTATAGGGACTACAATTCAAAATGAGATTTGGGTGGGGACACAGCCAAACCATATCATTCTGTCCCTGGCCCCTCCCAAATCTCAGGTCCTCACATTTGAAAACAATCATTCCTTTCTAACCATCCCCCAAAATCTTAATTCATTTCAGCATTAATTCAAAAGTCCAAGCCCAAATTCTCATCTGAAACAAGGCAAGTCTCTTCCAACTATGATCCTGTAAAATCAAAAACAAGTTAGTTACTTCCTAGATACAATGGGGGTACAGGCACTGGGTAAATACAACCATTCCAGATGGGAGAAGTTGGCCAAAACAAAGAGGCTACAGGTCCCATGCAAGTCTGAAATCCAATAGGGCAGGCATTAAACCTTAAAGTTCCAGAATGATCTCCTTTGACTCCATGTCTCATATCCAGGGCATGCTGATGCAAGAGGTGGGCTCCCACAGTCTTGTGCATCTCCACCTTGTGGCTTTGCAGGGTACAGTTCCCCTCCTGGCTGCTTTCATGGGCTGGCATTGACTGTCTGCAGCTTTTCCAGGTGCACAGTGTAAGCTGGCAGTGAATCTACCATTCTGGGGCTCAAAGTTGGTGGCCTTCTTCTCACAACTGCACCAGCCAGTGCCTTAGTGGGGACTCTGTGTGGGGGCTATGACCCCACATTTCCCTTCCACACTGCCCTAGTAGAGGTTTTCCAGGAGGACTCCATCCCTGTAGCAGACTTCTTCCTGGACATCCAGGCATTTCCATACATCCTCTGAAATGTAGGCAGACGTTCCCAAACTTCAATTCTTATCTTCTGCTCACACAAAGGACCAACACCATGTGGAAACTGGCAAGACTGGGGACTTGCACCCTATGAAGCAACATCCCGAGCTGTAACTTGGCCCATTTTACCCATGGCTGGAGGGGCTAGGATGCAGTCCCAAGGCTACACACAGCAGGGGTCCCCTGGACCCAACTCAGGAAACTATTTTTTCCCCCTAGGCCTCAAGGCCTGTGATGGGAAGAATAGCCATGAAGGTCTCTGACATGACATGGAGACATTTCTCCACAGTCTTTGTGATTAACATTCAGCTCATCATTACTTATGCAAATTTATATAGCCAGCTTGAATTTTTACACAGAGATTTTTTTTTTTTCTATCGTATTGTCAGACTACAAATTTTCCAAATGTTTATGCTCTGCTTCTTCTTGAATGCTTTGCCACTTAGGAATTTCTCCTGCCAGATACTCCAAATCATCTCTCCCAAGTTGAAAGTTCTACAGATCTCTAGGGCAGGGGCAAAAAGCCTCCAGTCTCTTTGCCAAAGCACAGAAAAAGTGACCTTTGCTCCAGTTCTCAAGAAGTTCCTCATCTCCATCTGAGACCACCTCAACCTGGATTTCATTGTCCATATCACTATCAGCATTTTGGTGAAAGCCATTCAACAAGTCTCTATGAAGTTCCAAACTTTCCCACCTTTTCCTGTCTTCCTCTGGGTCCTTTAAACTGTTCCAACCTCTGCCTGTTACCCAGTTCCAAAAATGCTTACGTATATTTGGGTATCTTTATAGCAGCATATTACTCTCTGAGGTACCCATTTACTGTATTATTCCATTCTCATGCTGCTGTAAGGACATACCAGAGACTGGGTAATTTACAAAGAAAAGAGGTTTAGTTGACTCACAGTTCTGCAGGTCTGTGGAGGTCTCAGGAAACTTACAATCATGGTGGAAAGGGAAGCAAACACATCCTTCTTCACATGGCAGCAGCAAGGAGAAGCGTCAAGCAAAAGGGGAAAAAGCCCCTTATAAAATCATCAGATCTCATGGGAACTCACTCACTATCACGAGGACACCATGGAGGTAACCGCCCCTATGATTCAATTACCTCCCACCAGGTCCCTCTCAGGACATGTGGGGATTATGGGAACTATAGTTCAAGGTGAGATTTGGGTAGAGACACAGTCTTATCTGTAGTAAATGTGTGAATTTATTTCTGGTTTTTCTGTTGTGTCCCACTGGTCTATTTTCATGCCAGTGCCATGCTGTTTTGGTTACCATAGCTTTGAAGTATAATTTGAAGTCAGGTTGTGTGAGGCTTCCAGCTTTGTTCTTTTTGTGCAGGATTGCTTTAATTATTTGAGGTCTTTTGTTGTTCCTTGGGAATTTTAGGATTTAAAAAAAATTTGTGAAGAATGTCATTGGCATTTTGATAGGGACCGCATTAAATCTGTTAGTTAAATTTTGAAAGAATCCCTCTGGCTGTTGTGCTAAAAGGATATGTAATGGGAGGAGGGGCAAAATCCAGGAAACCAGTTAGGACACCACTGTGATATGATGGTGGTGGGCCAGCCCTGGTAGAAGTAGAGGCTGGGAGAAGTGTTCAGACTCTGGACATATCTTGAGGGTAGATTCAACAGACATAAGTTAAATACTTTAAAAAATCTCTAATAATGACATCATTGTAAGAGAATATGCATATATAAAGATTAAAATACAGCTCCTGCCTATAATGTTTACATTTTTATTAGTATCAAATACATAAAATATAGTGATTTAGTGTATGTAAAAACGTCATTAACCACAGCTTGAAGAAGAAAATCACTCTGAGCTGAAGTCATCTGAGAACCTGGGAAGTAATCCTCCATCCCTTGCTTTGCCTTTGGGTATGTGTCCAGGAGATTTCTAGACCTCTCCTTTCATCTCGTTGCCTCCCTTTTTCCCTTCCTGTATCTTATACATCCAAGACCTGCTACTTAATTTTGAGGCCTAGTGAAAAACAAACACATAAAACAGGAAAGAAACTGCTGTTAAACACCATAAAATGTAAAGATTTCCTCACCTCTGTAGTTTTTCTCTCTACTGGTCATGCATGGTATTTTTCTATTTATCATTGTTCTAAGTAAAGAAAGTCAAAATTGTAAATTATTAAAATGAGTTTTACTGTTCATCTTTACATTATGCAATTCCAGTTTTAATGCCATATTACAACATTTAATTTCTAGGTAGAATCACTGATATTATACAATTTATCTTTTACAGCTCATCTATGCATATATATGTAATTATTACTTGAACCACGGAAATGCTGCCCAAAACTAACCCAGCTATTTTTTGTTTCATTTCTTGATGTGTGCACATTCTACCAACACTCTCTATCTTAGCCTTACTGATGAATAAAAAAGAAGTGAAAGGAAAAGGAACTATATCTTGCCTATCTTCCCCGTTATGTTAACATTTTTAGCATAAGGATCAGCTAATACAGAGAAGCAATGCAAGTGATATGATAGATTTCTTGATTATTTGTATTTTTTGGAAAATTATTGCCCTCTTTCTAAATTTTAAGCTAGTTCTGGTTTGATTGGACCATGTGATTTCTAAGGGTTGTCAATGGCCCCACTTGCTCAAAAGTAGACATAATATGTGTATCTTGTTCATGTTTGAGTCTTGCTGAACTCCCATGCAAGGTAGGTCCCTGGGATTTCCACACTCGTGCGACATTGAAACTATTGCACGCAAATAGGGCAGCAAAAATGGCAGATATGCATATTACTCTTAACTCCTCTGCTCACGCACAAGCTCTATTGTCTCATTGGACTTCAACTACAAAATATACTTCCAAAGATTATTAGGAATTTTTAGATGACAACAGCAGAGCATTAAACAACATGTAGGGTGATCATATAGTTTGCATGCCCATGAACCCAGCCCTGTCTATATCTCACATTTCATTATGCTCCCCACTCCTTTCTTTTAAAATTCATGATGAAAATTTCTGGGGTTTTATGTATTAGAGGACAAGCTCACAGTGTTTTAAGTTTTAAGTTTTTCTCCCAACTTCATTGAGATACAGTTAACTATTTAAAATTCTACATAGTTAAAAGATCTAAGATACAACAATGTGACTACTAATAACAATGATGTATCATACACTTGAAATTTGCTACAAGGGTAGATCTTAAATGTTCTCAGCACAAAAAAAAAAAAAAGGTTATGGGAGATGATGGATATGTTGATTAGGTTGAACGTGGTGAATAATTCACAATATTCTTATCAGTGTTTCCCTACTTTCCTACCCTTTATTCTGTTATTTTTACTTCTTTCACAAATGAGTTTGTCCTGGAAACTATCTTTCCAGTCCCTCCTTAAATTATAGAGTGCTATCACCATTCCCACACCTCCCCCAAAATTTGCCCAGCCAAAACCTAAGCACTGGAGGAAAAGATACCTTTCTAACCATATCACTTATCAGATATATTTGTAATATATAATATTTCCCCATTAATAGAATTACCTATCTAAGAAGAATTTGGCTTTCATTTTGAAGTTAGTTTTCTTCACATTATTATCTCTTTACTTCTATACAAATACATTTTTTTCACATGTAAACATTTTTGAAAATGCAATACAATTTAAAATCAATATGCAAATTTAATCTAATAGTGCATCTGGTATGTTAAAATTTGAGAGGGAGACATATAATAAAATGTAAGATCTATATGAAAATATTCTGTGGCATTTTAAAGAACTAATTAAAAGGAAACACGTGGTATTCACTACCTGTTCCTGAATAGTTTATACATATCTTTATGATAGTACCCATCACTCCGAATTACAAGTGTTTCCACTATGTGTCTCTTCTATTATACTGTGTGTAAACTGAGGGCACAGACTATATCACAGACAGATGTATAACACCAACACCACCTGTAGAGCTAATTTTAGATCCCTAATAGGAGGTATTCAGCACTCACATCCTGAAAGAAAGAGTGATGTTTCTTATTTATGGGGTTATAATTTTAGTTGAGCTTTCAAAAATACATTGTAATATTTGTAAGGCATTCTTTATAAACTGCTTTAATATTTTTGATTGATTTATGTGGGAAACTACATCTAGGAATCTGTAAGTTTTAAGAATATACATACACAATGTCTTAAGCATTTTATGTTTTGTTTTTACATATATCTTTAGTTCCTCGAATCTCTGAGATAATTTTTTTTCAACACTAACATTAAAGAAGAGGTTGATGGTTTGCAAAGCAAAATTCTTCTCACTATGCTACCCCATTTCTTTCTGGGCACTGCTCAGTGGAAGAGTGTTCCTATTTGCAGTTGCATTTTCCCCTGACATTCAGGGTCACTGCCAGGGTGCCAGGATGCCAGGATAAAAGACTAAGTGGAGGCAGAAGAGAATATTATTCTACCATCACCTACCACCCATATTTATTTTATGTATTCTTAGAAACCTTGAATTGGACGCAAACATGAAGATCATCTGCTCTGACTTCTTTCTTAATACAGAGATCTCTTGTTTATTAGCTTTGACAAGTTTATAAAAATTCATCTCTGGGTTCTAGGCCCTGAACCAAGATTCAAAAGTGTATGCTCTGGAGTAGGGAAGAATGTGTTCCTGTTTTATACTCAGAAATCCTCTTTAAGAGTGGCATTCCTTAATCATCGCCATAAGCTACATAACTTTGATTTCATAAGACCTCAGCTTTCAGAATATATTACTTTTTAAACCATATTTTGGTGGGGAGAATATGGAAAACCTTCTCTTTTGGAATTTACTTGACTCTAAATGGCAAAAATTATAATATAACTGAATATAGCTATGAATTTCTTTTGTTTATAAATATGCCCTGTACTAAGCAAGGATCAGGTATATCAGATAAAAATCCCCATCTACTTACCATTTAATAAAAAGGTAAAGGTGTACTAGGTACCAGGCACTTCTGCTAGACCTTGAAAAGAGTGATGATCTCAGAGACATGGCTCCTGAGACCTTTTAAGTTTGGTGAGTGAAAAGGTAATCAAATAAGTAATCCTGAGGGAGTTTTCTGATATGAGGAAAGCATACAAATGTACATTAGAAAAATACTTCCCTGATTTACGATGTCTAGAGTCTTCCTGGATGTTGACTGTTTAAACTGAGACCTAAGAAGTAAAAGTAATTAAAGTGAAGAGAGCAGGGAGCAAAGGATAGACGGCTCAATGACCAGAGATATCAGTGTAAGTTAAAGGCACTAGAAAACAAAAGCAAAACTCAACAGTGTAGCTGGTGTGTGGTTAAAAGAAGGACAGCAATCCAGCACTTTGGGAGGCGGAGGCGGGCAGGTCACGAGGTCAGGAGACCGAGCTCATCCTGGCTAAACGGTGAAACGCCGTCTCTACTAAAAATACAAAAAAATTAGCCGGGCGTGGTGGCCGATGCCTGTAGTCCCATCTACTCGGGAGGCTGAGGCAGGAGAATAATGATGTGAACCCGGGAGGCGGAGCTTGCAGTGAGCCGAGATTGCGGCGCTGCACACTCCAGCCTGGGCGACAGAGCGAGACTCCGTCAAAAAAAAAAAAAAAAAGCGGTGGATGTGGGCCAGAGTGTGGGGGGCTTGTCAATTTAGAGAGGGATTTGGGACTTAGTGCTAAAGGAAATGGGAGATATTGAAGGTTCTTAAGCAAGGAGATTACAGATGACTGACTGCACTGGGTACTGCATTGAGACAGTGGTGTGCTGAGCTGGCATAGGAGAATCAACTCTCAAAGATTTAGGAATCTCACTGGTTGATAAATTGTTGGTTGCTTGAAATTGGCCATGGTAGGACTGTTTATATTTTGGAAATGGCAAACACCACAAGTAAATGTTTTGTTGTTGCTGGTTTTCATGTTGCTATTGTCGCTGGAAAGCTTGTTTACCAGAATGCCAATGGATGGATATAAGCAAGGCTGGAGATGAGAAAAATGAAGGCCTGGACATGGGTGGTAGCAGTAGGAATGGAAAGACCTGGCTACGTTTGAGAAATATTTAGGTCTGATCTGGCTTTCTGGACGTAGAGATGGAGACAGAAGAAAGGCATAGGATGCACCTGGCTCTTTTCCAATCTGCCAGTAGAGTTCTAACTTGATACTCTTCAAGTAGTTTCCAGCTTGAAAACAAAGGTCAAACTCTTTGGACATTCCATTATCCATTTAGTGATACCATTTGTTTCTTAAGAAAATGTATATTAAAAAGCCTTAGCATAGGTCTTAAGAACAAATTAATAACACTATACTTCAATTTTGATAATACTATGAGTAACAAAAGGCAAAGTCTTCATATGTCCAGAGATTTTGTATTCCTCATCGGACATTTATTGCTAATGTTCTCCAAGCTCTCTCAAAGACAATGTGAATGCCAAATGTGAAAGGCAAGTTGCACATTAAGCTGTATGTCCTCATGTGATTCTGCAGAGATGGCTTTTCTCCAAAATACTGCTAGAGCAGATGTTATGATTCTATGAAAGTTTTATTTGTAATTTTATGAAATTAGCAAAAAAAATCATATGGTATGTTCTTTTTGGTTTTCAGCAAGAATTATATCTACATATATATTATGGAGAGGTAAGAAGCAGAAGAGATAATATTATTTACTTTGGCCAATTCAGTTGCTAAGCAGACATATTATTTGTGTCTTGGCTCCAAAGTAGCACATTTTGAATATGGGTCTGAATATTTATTTATTTTTTCCTTGTTGTGTCAGATTACAGGGATTAAATCACTTCACCAATAGTTACCCTTTCTGTGACTGAAAAGCCATATCCTGTCATTTTTACGCTCCAAAGATGATTCTGTTTAGATAGAGGAAAGTGTCAGGAATGAAGCCTTCTGACAGCAGGGTGAAACTCTCTCACATTTAAGGAATTCTCACCAGAGGTGTCTGTAATCTCCCTCCTATTTTTCTTCCTCCTAAAACCTGTTTGAAGATAAAGCAGAGTGTAACCTGTGCCCTGTCAGCTTCCTGCAGAGTGTTAACTCAAAAGCCTCCATCAGTCACAGAGTACATCATTTAACAAGTTCCTGGTGATCGGTAACAAGTTCCAGATCACTTTCTGTACCGACTGGTTGTCTATTGCCCCAAGCCACTGTAGCTATTTATTAAATCTTCAGAAGGCGATATCTAACTTCATGATTAAAGAGCCTTGAAACAAGGTGCAGGGTGATTCCTTGTCAGTAAATTCATCTCAGCTCCTCAAAATTAGGAAAATGAGAAATGTCTTATGAGAACTTGATAGCTTTTAAAAAAATAGGGACAGTTTAAGAATAGTCTTCATATCTACGATTTATGCTGTTGCTATGGTCATCTTTTTTACTTTTAAGATATAAGGATAAGTCAACTTTATTAAATGGTGTTTTATTTCTGTTTTGTTTTGCTATAGCTCAAATTTTTAAAAATTCCCCTCATGATATGTTACACCTAGATGTTTCAGCTATAGTGGTGAACAAAACTGGTAAATTTCCTGCCCTCATGAAGTTTGCATTCTAGGAATAAATGATTGAATAAATGACATGTTACCTGCATGAAGAGAGGGTTTGAACAATTTTCACTTAAGATTCCTTCCAAAATTTAAATTGTTTTTTTATTTTGAAATAAAATAATCTTTAGAAGAGTTATAAAAATGGTACAGAGGCTGGGCATGGTGGCTCACGCCTGTAATTCCAACACTTTGAGAGGCCAAGTTCAGTGGATCACTTGAGGTCAGGAGTTCGAGAGTAGCCTGGCCAACATGGTGAAACCTTGTCTCTACTAAAAATTCAAAAAGTAGCCAGTGTGGTGGCGCACGCCAGTAATCCCAGCTACTTGGGAGGGTGAGGTGGGAGATTCACCTGAACCCAGGCGGCAGAGGTAGCAGTGAGCCAAGATTGCACCAATGCACTCCAGCCTGGGCGAAAAGAGTGAAATTCCATCTCAAAAAACAAAACAAACAAAAAAATGTACAAAGACCTCTTTTATTCCCCTAAAGTTAATCTTGTATATTTTGCTTGGTAAAATGGTCAACACTAAGTTATTAACATTGTTACAATACCATTTACCAAACTATAGATTTTATTCCTATTTCCCCAGTTTTCCCCTAATGCCTTTTTGCTGCCCCAGTGTCCATTGTAGTTGATGGTCATGTCTCCTTAATCTCCTCCAATCTGTGACAGTCCCTCAGCCTTTTCTTGTCTTTCATTACCTGGACACTTCTAAAGAGTATTGGTCGTGTATTTTGTAAAATGTACCTCAATTTGGGTTTGTCTGATTTTTTTATGATTAGACTGAGGTTATGAATTTTGAGAAAAAATATATAGAGGCGATGCATTCTTCTCATCATATGAAAAGGTTCGGGATATCAATGTTTTATTATAAGCCATATTGACCTTGATCACCTGGTGGTACCTGCCAGGTTTCGCTACTGTGAAGTCACTATTCTTCCCTTTCTGTACCATATTATTTAGAAATAAACCACTAAGTCCAGCCCATACTCTCAAGGAGAGAAGGATTTAGCTTCACCCTCTAGAGAGGAACATCAAAGATTGTGTGTGTCATAAAATGTGTTTCTATGTTAAAATCACCACAGTAATTAATAAATATGTTGAGGGAGGTACTTTGAGGCTATGTAGACTTTCTGTTTCTCTTTAACTTAGCATTCTTCAGTAAATCTTGCTTGCAGCTTTATTACTGCAGTGTTTCCGTAGTGACTTTCTGTTTCCCTCATGTATTTACCATTTTAAGTTAGAATTTTCTTTAAGGAGCAGTCATCCCACCTCCCCAGTTTGTTTGTTTAATCATTTATTGATATCAGTATGGATTAATGGATATTTATTTTATTCTTTGGGTTGTAATACAGTCTTATTATGATTTATTTTGTTGTTCAAATTGCTCCAGCTTTGGCCCATTCATTTTTGGTCAAATGCTTTGCTGTTTGCAGCTAAGGGTATACTCAAGTCTTTGGTTGGTACTGTTATTTTTTTCTCTCTATGACACAGTAGAACTTCCTGCTGTGAGAGACAACTTGTGTGAAAGTCTATGTGGCTTGTGAGCTCTAGAAAGAAAACTGAACAAAAGAAACTGTTCTCACAAACTTTGAGAATTACTCACAAATATATTTGAAGCAATCAAGTGCATACTTATGAGTCGAAGTAATAGCCATCACAGAGAATAATGAAGAAAGCATACATTTTCTTGAGATTTTTAAAGCATTATGAAGAATAATATGCATTTCCTGAAGTGATATATCACAGCTTGATTACAGATGTCAATTCTTGAAAATATTGCTTGAGCCTAGTACAATGTCATATAGGCAAGCCTAGTTAATAATTACTTATTGAGCTTCATCTGTATACTCTGTACTGTTCATTTAAGCATGAAGAAAAATAGAAATAGACATCTTTGTTAAATGAATAAAGACAAAATTCATGCACTGAATGATTGTAATGTTTGCTGGTATGATACAATAAAAAATATAAAGCAATTAATTCAGAGACAATAATACATATATTGGCAAATTTCTATTTTATGAAACAGATGTTAAGGGATCCTCTTAATTAGATACTTTAATATTTGGTTTTTCTTATGTAATTAAGATTTAGGGGATTTATTATAGTTGTATTGAAAATTTAAATGGTTATCAGATATCTGGGCTTATTTATTTGTCTGTTACCTAAAGGCAGACAATAATTTGCTGAATGTCATAATCACTTTTTCCTATCTGTTGGCATCCAATTTAATAATGTTGTGAACTCAATTTCTAGTTCGAATATATTCTAATACAGTATACCTATACTGCATTTAAGAGATTTGGGGATGGTTTCTTCATTCAACAACTTTGTTAGTAACATTGAATCGAGATCAAGGTGTTTCAAAGAAGCTCTGTTAGGAATCTACAATGTAAACTTGCTTTCTGTCCTTGATCAGAGAACAGTTAGAACTCTAACTTTATCTTATATATTACAACATGTAGAATGGACTTTTTATTCCACAGGGACCTTCTAACACGTCTGGATTCAGTAATAACCCACTTCAAGGTACAAACACAAAGCCTGATGAAAAGGTGTGTGCTCATGGATGCTAGGCTTGCTCACCTGCCCATTCTATTTAGGAAGGTCATATCCCTCATAACAGGTTCAGTGGTCAGCACAATTGTAAAGGACACAGATATCATGTATCTGTGGGTAACTCAGGAACACGCAGTATGGCAAATTGAAATTTGAAAAACAAACAACCAAACAAACGTGGTACTCTTTCAAAGCAATATTTAAAGGAATAATATTTTCCAATATCAAACAAAATTTTGTAATCAGATTACCAGGCTTTCAGTATCTTGAGATCTAATGGTCAGGATTCTATATTTTCAATGGCATTTGACTTTAAGTGAAGAATCACAATCTTTTGTTGGTCTGAGTGTTAGACCTCTGTTGAGAGGCAGGAACTCGGGCCTCTCAAAAACAAACATTCAGGCAGGCTATCTCTACATCTATGTGGATACTTGTAAGAATCAAGCTTGTGGAGAATAAGAGATAATGTATGAGAGCTTCCCCACCAGGGAGTTTAAGAATATACCTCCTCCACATCTAACAATATACATTAGAGTGTAATGTTCCTAATATGTGGTATATGTGGTATAATAAATTTTATCTTATCTACTGTAATGACTGGTCCAGCAATGATTATATTTTAGAACAAAGCAACATAAAGATGTTTCCAGGTTGTAATATTGTAGGTAAGATTAGGAAAAATGATATCATGAGGAAACTGCTTCCTGGAAATCACTGTTGGAAAGAAGGACTAAAAACCGATCGTATCTTCTTTTTTTTTTTTTTTCTGGAAGGTCAGTGGTTTACTCTTGACTTTATATATAGGTTTAATCTTCCTCACACTCCCCAGTCAAAACAATCCCAGCATTGTTATTAGTGGGTAATTTCATTATTTCTTATCACCTCAATTCCCTTATCCTTTACAATCAAAATATGTTATAAATAACATGTTTTATTTTGGACTATCATAATCATCATCAGCTTCAATATCATTTTATTATTGAGCATTCTTATCCAGAATAATCATGGATAAGATACAACATAACTTAAAAAAAAACCTCTCAGGCTTATATACTTAGATTATAGATATTTTGGATGAGGAGGACTAAATGATGTTCCTCATTTCTGAACTTTTTATATTCCTTTCCTCCATTTCTTTATTAGAAATATCTTCTGGCTCTGCTGGTTCTAAAATAAATCCTCCAAAACAAACATAAATAGAAAATTATACTACCAACAGTGAGGGAATTACTATTAACAGCCCCTTTTTCTTTATTACAAATGCTGGTTTGGGAGGTCTGGCTTCTAAGAAGTCTACTTATCTAATGAAGTAGCTCTACATAAATTGAGACTTAACATTATCCAGAAATTTGGCTAAGATTCATAACTGACACACATCTTATTACTGTTAGATGAAATTTCAAGGAAGCAGACATTTGCCTGTTTCTGATCACATAGCCTCAACTACACATAGTCACATTTAGATTGGAGAAGTTTAAATTACAAATCTTATTTAAAATTTGAGTATTATAATGATAAGAAGCTCATAAATAAGAGCATAAAACATATTTAAGAATAGATTATGAGTCTTATACAATAGATTCAGAAATAACATTTCTTTACAGTCAGTTATATATGAGGGGATTATCTTGATAATGAGAATTATCACTATATTCAAAAATACAATATTTCTCTTGTGGCAGTAAAATGAATATTAACTCACAATTTAACATTGTAGGTTAAAGAACCCATTTATTATTTCATACCAAGATCCTGATGTAACATTATTTAGCTGACACTTTAGTAGTCTTAAAATAGGATCGTATTTTAGAAAATTAATTGTCTGCGACAGTGATAAAACAAAAATGATGTGTGCATTTAACGTTTTATTTTCAAGTCTGCTAATATGTACTTTTGGGCCAAATTTAATATTGATATATAATATTTAATTCTAGCCCCTCCTCCAAGAAACCAGTAAAAAAATTGCTCTTTTCAAAGATATCTACAATTATTTAAAATTTAAATTTTAATAAAACCTTGAAAATACATTTTAGTCTATAATTAGTTTATGTGTAGCATAAAGGTTTGTGGCTCTGTGTGTGTTATAAAATCTACAATTAATATCTCTGCCAGTCAATCAAAAATAAAACATAAACTTATAAGATTACTTATGATAACATCAGACCTTTAAGGATGGCCCACGTATTGGTATCAATGTGAAGATTCCTGTCTAAGCATTTCATGTGTTCCCCAACACATTTTTTCACTCCCTCCTGCATATTATTACCCAGCTTCCTGACTTCAAGTTCTAGCTTCTAGTCTTCTTTCCCTTTATGTCTTCTACGCCATCTACGCCAGACTAATTTCAATCCCATTCTCATCATGTCATTTTTCATACTCAGCAATCTTCAGTGGTTCCCTTCCCCCCCCATATTGTAGTGTCCAAATTACTAGTAGGTCTTAAAAGTTTTATATAACCAACTATAAAATGACCTTTGAAATCAAATCTACCACTATTCTTTTTTTTTTTTTTTTTTTTTTTTACAGTTTTCTCTGCCAAGTGTATGTTATTCACTGTCTCTTAAAATAAAGCTGGTCATTCTTGTTTCTATAACATCTCTCTTAATTATCTTTATATCATAATTTCTTATCCCTCTCCTCAATTTGTGTTACTTTTAATTCCAGCTGCCTTTCCAGTTACCTTTAATTCTAGGTCCAGTTCCTCTCTCACCTCCATTTTGATCATTTCAAACCACCATAATATCTACTCCCAAGCATTTATTACATTATATCAATCTCTTGCATTTAACCTAGTGATGCTTTTTGGTATATTTATACTTTTAAATGTAATATATGTGATTGATTGATTCTTGGGCTATCATTTAACTATATGTATACTTTTCTACGCAATATATTTGATTGATTCTTGGGCTATCATTTAAAAGCTCTTTAGGGAAGACACTGCTTATTTTATCCTTTGGAATACTGTGCATAAAAATGCATTGATTTTAGCATATGCAATCCTAAAATTTGAATCTTGACACCATTAGCAGCTTCACGAAGGTCATTCCTTAACTTCTCTCAGCCTCAGTGCTCATCTTTTAAGAATGAGTGAGACAAATTAATTCAAAGGATCACAGCAAGTATAATGATCCTCATCTAAAACACTTAGTACTCAACAAATGTTCGTTTTCCCACTTATGCTATGTAAAATACAAGTGCTCAGTAACTACTTAGCAAATACAAAGAAGAACTCATATTTTTTTGTTTTCTCTTCATTTAAATAGTAATTCAAGGATGTATCAAAATCAAGTCCAAAAGATTTGTGAGCTGTATGACTCTCTGTGAACAAGTATCTGTAGTTATTGCTCTCGGGAGGATTTTAGAAGAATCAACTATATCCTGGGCTCAATTTCACATACATAGGGCAAGGTTACCAAAAAGAAAATCGCCAAGCCCATCATCATCAGGAGCCTAACAAATCTGCCCCAAAGCCAGCTCAGTTGAGCCCGTGTGGAAGACAAATGACAACCAGATTCCCACATAATTGCTCCTGTGTTTTGATATAAAGTTTGCTGGCCAGGAAAGTCCAAGAAATGTTCTATTAACATGTAGAAGAAAGACTTCAAACAGAGTACCATAAGTGAGATAATAGGAAAGTAAAAGCAAAGGAGATGGGAGAATTTGTCTTTTATTTGGGTCTGTCTAGTACATGAAACAGTAAAAAAGAGCCTAAATCACATTAGATTGTTAACAACAACAACAAAACCCGTTTTAACATAATTTTATACATACACACACACACAATTTTATAAATATTTATAATTATAGGACTTTGATCTTTAAATTATTATTTAAAAATGTAAAAATACTATAAAAGTACTATTTCTTAATACATATGTAAGAGCATGTGACTTAAAGATTACTGAAATTATTAATCAGTAATACTCTCTGAAAAGAACATTTGTACTCGATAATTTGTCAAGGAAATGATTGGAAAGATGTGAGAATTCAATATGAATACATATATTAATAATATTCAAACTTTTTTGACTGGATCAATTTTATGTCAGGAAATATAATCTGCTACTTAAAAAAAAATTAAAAGGATGTGAATGTCCAAGATATCTATGTAAAAGTATCATTTCTCTTATCTTTAAAAAGTACTGAATTGTTCCTAACATGCTCTCAAAGTATTTATATATCAGGAGTTACTACTTTTCAGAATGCTTAGGAAATATTTCAGAGGTGTTATTCACTGTCGTTGATAGGTGTCATTACCATAGGTAAATTAATTAATTCACTTAATGTATTTAAGTTTTAATTCTTTTTAAATGATTAAGTAAGCAAGAATGCCTTCTTGCTTTCAAAGATTTTGATGAAGTAAAATGCTTAGTGTTCAACATTCTGGATAAATTTTTGTCACTTATTTTAACTCACTTTGCTTTTCTGGTAGTACCTAAGAACATTCATCAGTACACACACGACCAGCCAGCTATTCTTACATGACTACCCAAGCAAGGATAAATCGCATGGACATTTGCTTCTCTTTTCTCCCCAAAAAGTTAAATAATACTTTTCAAACTTCACTTGAGATCCAGAGGCCTATACTAAACCAGCTAAATAATTTGACCAATTCACTGAGCAAGAATCAATCAAATCAGGTTTATGTGGTGCTGAAAACATAGCTGGTTGATAACTGAGTGAACTTCCTTTTAGGCATGCACACAGAAGTGTCACCTCGACCTTTCATTAAGGCTAATTTTTATAGAAGTTTTAGGTTCACTGGAAAATTGGGTGGAAGGTACAGAGATTTCCTATATACCTCCTGTCCCCACTAAAGCATAGCCTCGCCCGTTATCAAAATCCCCTAGCAGAATGGTACATTTGTTACTGTTGATGAACCTACATTGACACATCATAATCACCCAAATCCATAGTTTACATGAGGGTTCACTCTTGTACATTCTGTGGGTTTAGAAAAGAGTGTAATGGCATGTACTCACCATTGTAATATACAGATCATTTTCACTGCCTTAGAAATCCTTTATGCTCCACCTATTCATCTCTTCCCCACCCCTTCACCTCTGGCAACTACTGATCTATTTACTGTCTCCACTGTTTTGCCTTTTCCAGAATGTCATATAATTGGAATCATGTTGCATGTAGTCCTTCCAGACTGATGTCTTTCACTTGGTATAATAATATGCATGTACATTTCCTTTTTTATTTTTTCTTGGATGACAGCTCATTTCTTTTTAGTGCTGAATAGTATCTCATTGTCTGGATGTACCACGGTTTATTATCCATTTACCTACTGAAGGACAACTTGGTTATTTGCAAGTTTTGGCAATTATGAATAAAGCTATAAACATCTGTGTGCAGGTTTTGTGTGGACATGAGTTTCCAACTCTTTTGGATGAATACCAAGGAGCACAACTGCTAGATCACATAAGAGTCTGTTTAGCTTTGTAAGAAACTGCTAAACCGTCTTCAGAAGTGTCTGTCTCATTTTGCATTTCACCAGCAACGAATGAAAGTTTCTGTTGCTCTACATCCTACCTAGCACTTCGTGCTGCCAGTTTTCTAGATTTTGGCTATTCTAATAGGTGTGTAGTAGTATCTCGTTGTTATTTTACCTTGGCTTTTTTAACCAGTTGGTACTGCTGTGGTACAGCAGGAATGTGGCTATGGTCTATAAGACAGAGGCAATGATGTTTGAATATTTTATATATGCTTTAACCTGGATCTACCTACCCTTATCATTGGATTGGGGTAAATAAAAATCTCATAAGCTATCTTCAAAAAGAACTCTTGTCAGTGTTGTTTTGTTTTGCTTTGCTTTATCTATAATAACAACTTAGAGGACCTGACTCATAATGTCAAACCAATTGTCTTAAACTCTTTCATAGTGAATTGAAAGTGGACAGGAAGAAGGAAAGGTCAAACCTATTTAGTCAAGTCTTTGCCTAAAATAAGTTAATTGTGCAAGAAGTTTTATTTAAATTGACAGATGGCTAATGGGAGATCACTCTAGACTGAGGTCTATTGTCTTCAATGTGTTGCTTTATACTTGTTTCTTGCTTTTTCTTTAAAAAATGGCACTCTGTAGTGTGTTCTGAGACACTGGATTATACGTAAGAACTAACAACTTCCAAAATAAATAAATGTCTTTAACTAAGGGGGGTTATAAATCAGGATAGCAATGAAATAGATGGCAAATTCCTCCCATCTGTAAATTTTATTTTCCTGAAAATATGTTCTAATCTTAAAAATAGATATATGTGTATTCATATACAGATATACATACATGTTTATGTGCATATTTATACACACAAATACCAACATACATTATTAGAGAAGATGCAAATTACCATCTATTTGTACTTTGAAGGCATTCAAATATATTTTATCCACCACTTCATTAAAGTAATGCCTTAGTTACTAACCTTCTGACTGCTGAATCTTTAACCATTTCAGAATCAAGATTTATCAAGTCAAAGGCTACAGTGAAGAGTAAGAGAAATTCTCAAGTGCTGAGTTAAAGATGTCAAAAGCAAAAAGAGCTTAGCTTACTGACAAGTGGAAAGGATCAGTATGTGGTGAAAACCAAACCTCACTGGTCAGAGATGTTTAGAAAGAGGATTTAAAAAGCAAAAGATGGCAGCTGCCCTCATAGTGTGTGCCGGGCAGCAGGAGCAGTGGTGGATGGCACATGGTCTGATGGAGATCAGCGGAAGTCACGGGGATTGACAAAAGCTCAGAAAAGTAGCGTCAATGAATGGATTTGTAGGCAAATTCCTTAACTTCTCTGAATGCTAGAGAAGCATTTCTCTCTCTCTCTCTCTCTCTCTTTCTTTCTTTCTTTCTTTCTTTCTTTCTTTCTTTCTTTCTTTCTTTCTCTCTCTCTCTCTCTTTCTCTCTCTCTCTCTCTCTGTCTCTCTCTCTCTCTTTCTTTCTTTCTTTCTTTTTTTCTCTTTCTTTTTTTGATGGAGTCTCACTCTGTTGCCAGGCTGGAGTGCAGTGGCGCGATCTCGGCTGACTGCAACATCCGCCTCTCGGGTTCAAGCGCTTCTCCTGCTTCAGCCTCCAGAACAGCTGGTACTACAGGTGCGCGCCACCACGCCCATCTAATTTTTGTAGTTTTAGTATAGACGGGGTTTCATCATGTTGACCAGGATAGTCTCAATCTCTTGACCTCGTGATCTGTCTGCCTTGGCCTCCCAAAGAGTTGGGATTACAGGCGTGAGCCACCATGCCGGGCCAATGCCAGTTTCTTCATAAGTAACATTGAGATAATAACAGTATTGACTTCATAGGGTTATTATATTATTAAAAAAGATATTCATGTAACAAATGAAAAGTAAGCCTGGATGATATTTATTGAATTCTTACTGTTAGCTCTGTAACATGCAGTTTTTGAGTCAGTGTCTCTCCTGATAGTCCATGCTTGTCCTTTCTCTATAGCTTATGTTGATTGTGTAACCAAACGCAGGTCCAGACCCTCAACACTTGCAGAACCAAATAACAAGGATGAGGTTTGGTGGAAGAAAAGTGACTTTATTTTCCAATCTAGCAGGGAGGAAATGGTCCAGGCTCCTGGCTTAAAGAAACCAGTTCACATTTTGGACAAAAAACAAATACTTAAAAAGGAGTGCTTGGAATGTGGGGCATGCAAGAGGGGTGAGGAGGTGCTATTCTATGAGACTTGTTCCAATGACTTATCTTGAGTTATTGTCCCATCTGTAAGTGGGCTAGAGTCCTCCTGGGCACAATCAGGCTGTAAATTAACTAAAGCCTTGAGGTAATCCCCTGGTGGGTGAGAATTCCACAGGTGCCCAGATTGTTTTAAGATTCAGTCCCCAGAACTTACTTTGAAGCAAGCATATAATTAGATAAGGGAAACATTGCTCAGGGGATGCCTGATGGGAAGAAGGAGCAAAGGTTATGACTTCATTACTAAGAAAGGATGAAAAAGGAAGGCAGAAAGAAAAATTTAAACATATGATAGTGAGGTAATGAAGAAAAGGAACACTTTTACACTGTTGGTGGGAGTACAAATTAGTTCAGCCATTGTGGAAGACAGTGTGGTGATTCCTCAGAGGCCTAAAGACAGATATAGCATTCAACCCAGAAATTCCATTACTGGGTATATACGCAAAGGAATATAAATCATTCTATTATAAGAACACATACACATGTATGTTCATTGCGGCACTATTCACAATAGCAAAGACATGGAATCAACCTAAATACCCATCAATGATAGACTGAATACAGAAAATGTGGTGTATATACATGATGGAATACTATGCAGCCATAAAAAAGAGCAAGATCATGTCCTTTGCAGGGACATGATGGAGCTGGAGGACATTATTCTTAGCAAACTAACACAGGAACAGAAATCCAAGTACCACATGTTCTCACTTATAAGTGGGAGCTAAATGCTGAGAACACATGGACACACAGAGGGAACACAATGAACACATTTCAAAGAATTGAGAGTGTAAAGAGGGAGAGGATCAGGAAAAATAACTAATGGGTACTAGGCTTAACACCTGGGTGATGAAATAATCTGAAAACCCCCATGACAAAGTTTACCTATGTAACAAACCTGCACTTGTATCATGAACTTACAATAAAAGTTAAAAATACATAAATAAAATTGTATTTGTTGAGAAAAAAACAGGGTACTTGAGTTACAATTGTATTACGTGTTGGTGCATTGGATTATGTGTTATAATATCTCTGTTTGGCCTGGCAATTTTTCCAGCTCACATTCAGTGTTGTAATGATGTATAGCAGCAGTCCCCAACTTTGTTGGCACCAGGGGCTGGTTTTGTGGAAGACAGTTTCTTCATGGACTGGGGATGGGGTGGGGTAGGGGCTGGGAATGGGGGAATGGTTTTGGGATGAAAATGTTCCACCTCAGATCACCAGGTATTAGATTGTCATAAGTAGCACGAAACCTAGATCCTTTGCATGCATAGTTCATAATGAGGTTCGCACTCCTATGAGAATCTAACACCTCTGGTGATCTGACAGGGCGCAGAGCACAGGTGATAATGCTTGCTCCCCGCCACTCACCTCCTGCTGTGCGGCTCAGTTCCTAACGGGCCACAGAATGGTACAGGTCCATAGCTGAGGGTTGAGGACCCCTAATGTATAGGGTTATGGGCAAATTAGTGGCCGTGAAAGCCAAGATAATAATAATCTATTCTCAGTGCAGAAGTATAGTGAAGTTTAATACAACATAAGTATCAACCAATCATACCTGATGCTAGCTCAATTTTAAAAGATACCAGTTATAGACAACTGGAATAGATATACCCTTGTGTGTATATAGATACACAGTGACATAGGAGCATCAGTCCTGCCTATGTGATTCCGACGTCAGCTAATCTGTTGTAGGGAAGTTTCAGCAAATTGGAGATTTAGAGGCAGAAAGGGAGAAATCCCTTTCCTCCCAATCATAACGAGTCATAGCCAGTCCTCCTATAACAAAACACAGGTTAATGCGAAAAGCATAACAAATGTATTATGTGCATAGGAGTCATGCAAAATATTAAAAACTCAAAGAAGAGGCCAGATGGTTGATGCTTACATACCCTCTTCAGTTGGAGGAGAAGCAAGAGTGCATGGGGTGCCAGGAGGAGGTTGCATAAAACCATGGGCCTGAAGACTATAAAATGGTTTGTAAATGATTCTCTTTGGGAATTGAGTGGGATCTAAGAACAGACAGTAGTATGGGACAAAGTTCATTTACATTCTAGGTGTGATATTTAATTTTCAGTCTCTTGCTTTGTAAGAGGAATTTTAATCTTCTCAGGTTAATAACATTTCAGGGAAGAGATTCAAAATAATTTTGTTTGTGTTTCTAGTAAATGAGGGGACATCAGTGAAGAGCCTCATCCTATGTTTTGGGAGAGATGGAGGGTTGAGACAAGGGTGGGTAGGCAGGAGGTCAGAGAGACCTTGAGGTTACTTCTTTAGTTCCGCATGTCAAAGCACTGTATTTCAGGGTGTTTGATATTTCAGGGTATCAGTTTCTGAGCCTCAACAGGTGTTTCTGTGAGTGGAAAATCTTCTGCTTTCCATTTACTATTATAGGTTTCAAAGCAGAAATCTTTTTGGATCCCAGGTATTAAAAAAGAAAAGAAAAATAAGAAAAGGAAAAGATGGAGGAAGAAAGGGGAAAAACAATAAAACTAACCAATTAAACAAACAAACCAACTCACTTCTTTACCTAATATCAGTTTGTTGACTTAATGTTTTAATGATTAGCTAGCTTAAAATTGGAGTCCCTTGTGTTTTAAGGATTCATTAAAGCAGTCAAAATTAGTAAAATAAAATAAAGCTATTAAAATGCGTACAAAGCTTCCTTCTTAATGTGGGTAGTGCATTATTAAGTTCCCAAAGGCAGAGAAGAAAGAATGCCTACAAGGGAACAAAACAACACTTTTTCTTTTAAGATGCTGTAAATATTATAAATACTTAAAAAATATAAGTTGGATATAAACTTAACCAAATTGATTTACAAAATCCTGAAAAGCCTGTGAAAATGACAAAAAGAATTAAGACATCCAAGAATACGTAGAGACACATGGAAAAGCGTTGTATTTTAGATTTAGTAATTAGATATATTTCTCATTAAATGGTTTCTATGTGAAAGCGCTTTAGGCAAACTAGAGTGAAGTAATTCAACCCAGACCTGCTTGATCCCAAAAGACTGGCACATCACATCTTAGAAGATTTTCTGGATTTGTCAGACCTTCCCCAAACCTGGATTATTGGATGCTTGAATTGTGAATGTAGACTTAATGATCTTTTATGAGCATGCATTACCATATCTGGGACCAACTTTTTGTAAAAGCTGTTGATACTTGGGTCTTCTTAAAATAAAGTGCTCTTTACTATTTCTACTGGGGTTTCCCCATTTTTCTCCTACAAACACTATGGTGACTTGTGGGGGTCCCCTTTGAAGGAATTCATAGATGAAACATAAAGAATAGAAAAATGGAACTTAGAATATCTGGAGTTTAGTTGAAACCTCACAAACTTTGGTGCTGTTAGTCTAGGGAGCCTGATGTACCAAGTGGATAGATAATAGATATTGATAAAAGAATCAAATGCTGGGCGTGGTGGCTCAAGCATATTAATTCCAACACTTTGGGAGGCTGAAGCAGGATTACTTGAGCCCAGGAGTTTAAGACCAGCCTGGGCAACATAGGGAGACCATCTATCACAAAAATTTAAAACATTGTTCAGGTATTGTAGTGTGTGCCTGAGGTCCCAGCTACTCAGGAGGTTGAGGTAGGGGGATAGCTTTAGCACAGGAGTCTGAGGCTTCAGTAAGCTATAATCACACCACCACACTGCAGCCTGGGTGAATGAGAAGACCCTATCTCAAAAAGGTAAAAAATAAATAATATTTATCTGACAAATTAAGCCCAGGAAGTCTACTGCTCGAATAGAAACAATGCATTACTTGGAATTAGCTTAAAAATGGTGATGACAGAGATCTGTGTACATTGAAGATTTGTACAAGAAAGTCTGAATAGTGTATTAGAATATCATCTAAATATATTATAGACTACATCAAATATTTCCCAGGTCAGGAATTCATGTAGTAAAACAATTTATTAATGAGACTCATGTTATGTATAGCTTATGACATCGTGAAGTCTAAATTGGCCTAGATGTGTACCCAGAGAAGTTTGTATGTATTCCAAAGGGCCAGCTTTTTGTAGATGCAGATTCCCTAACACGGGTAAGCTAATTAGTATTGTTAACTATATGGAGGACCAAGAAAACCATATTGGGTCAGGGGCTCCAGTTCTTTTGTTTAGGATACTAGGTCAATTGCAGAGTAACAGTTGTGTTGTACGGCACAATATTTAGCATACTAATTGCAAAAGTCTCCTTAGTGTTTGACATGTTTGGACAATATCTAGAGTAAGGGTTAGACTAGACTCATAATACCAATTTGCCAGAAATAATTGCTTCAGAAGTGTCTGATGCAAAGCACAGGAGTCTTTATATCAGACTACAGGCAGTCTTCACTTTGCATGGCCTGTCTATATAAACTTGTACATACCAAAATAGTTTCATCATCTTGTTTGGTTTCACTGTACAAAGCAAGGACATAGTTCTGACATGCATTACTTCCCACTAATAATACTATGCAAAGCAAGGACTACATATAGTTACTGTAGGATGTAGTGGGTCACAGGTAGGTGGTAATACAATTTACCATTTAAATTGAGATTGCTTTGAGAGTGAAATAGGCTCTATCAATTATTATACAGGGATAACAGGTATAAATCAAGACTGTTTCTGGTAAACACATGGCCACTGGAATTATAGGATTCTATACCAGGTGATACCAAAGATAATTTGGAAAGAAGAGGTGATAGACAACACAGGTGGAGCCCAGAAGTGTCTGTCATAAAGCATAGTAGTACGATCAGTCTTCGTTTTGCATGGCATTGTGTTACATAACATTTGTGCATACTAAAATAGTTTCATTGATTTGTGTGGTTTCACTGTACAAAGCAAGAAAACAGTTGTGTATTGTTGAGTAAACAGAGCTCTGACCACACACAGCATGTTCGTGAGATGATCATTCAGCCAGAATGTTAGCTCATCAAATTGTCAGTTCCTTGACATCCATCATATTGTGGCTTCAAAGGCAGGTCGTGATCTGCCACATATTGGATTGGCAGCCTTGCATTCCCAGGACTGGCAAGAGTTTAGGGTTAGTGGAAGTCAAGCCTGATTTCAGGCTTGACCACCTTTCACAAAACAGGTAGAATGTGGCATTTATCAGTGGCAGGTACTATGCAAAATAAATTTCCCTTTCTAGTAACACATGGCTCTAACAATTCAAAATGCTTGATGTATCATAGATATTCAATAAATTTGCAGAAAGTTATAAATAAGATGCTGTTATGCAACTTCCATGAAAAAGTCAGCCCAACTCTGCTGAAATTCCACAGAACATCTGTGACAAGAAACACACACACCTTTATAAGGAATCGATTTCACTGTTAGTTGACTGTAGCTGTTAAATGTTCTTTCTCAGATTGTGTTGATCTACTCAAGTCTGTCTTTCTGTACTTTCTATCATTTTCTGCCTTCTGAATTGAGAGTGGGTTTTTGTTATTGTTGTTCCTTCTTGATGCTCTTAGGCTACCCCTTGGATATTTATTTTCCTCAGGCAAAAAAAAAAAAAAAAAAAAAAAAGTCCCCATTGCTTCAACCACTCATCATATGAATTTTTTTAGCTACTTAGAAAAAAGTGTATTAGAAATATCTTGGAAAGATGCATGAAATCCTCTTGCTTTGTGTCAGAATTAATAGTAAGTCACACCATTTGTTTTCTATATGATATAGAGCATTAATGTCTTGATTCATGAGCATACTTATTACTGATGATACATTTTAGTACCCTGTTCTGTTAGCTATTATCTTTGCCTTTTCTCATTTATCATTTTTTAATCTGCTTTGGCAATAATTATATCTGTCACTAGAACTTGAAGAAACTATTAAATAAAATTGTTTTCTAAGAAAATATACCATCGTCCTTATTGCAAAGCCATTTGAAGTTTTAGAAAGACTTATTATACCCTTGCACCATTCCTTCTACTCCCAATTTACTATTGTTTAGGTTGTTAATCTAAAATTACATGGATATACTGGGTCTTTTAGTCAGTCTTTATTTCCATGGACATTCTTAAAAGTGTACTTTGTATATGCACACTTGGCATATATGTTGCCACATTTCAGCAAGGAGATAAAGTTATTAATTTTAAGTCTGGGCAACTCTTAAAGCATTTTTTATGTGTAAGACATCAAGTTCTCACACAGTGAAAAGGGGGCAAAGGAATAATTTAGATTTGCTAGGTGATAGTAGAGGGGAATGTACATTTATAAACTACCTCAAAGGTTAAAAGCATTTTAATTTATTTTATCTTATGTAGCCCTTACAAAATGTGGGAGTTTTAAAGAATAGAAGTTTGCAGAGCCCTTTGCACATGGAGAAGGTTTATAAAATATATCTCTATTTTTTTAATTGCAAAGGGATGTGACAAAATGAAAGGATAAAATCATTCCAGTGCCCTGTGTAGAATGAGGAAGGCTCTGTTCAACATGCACATAGTGAGCCTAGTTTTGCCAATAATCATTTTTTTGAAATTAGCCACTCTTCATGATTTCTGCTTTTCAGTTTCTTCTTTTCTTTCAGTTTTGAACCAACAAATTTCCTATAAGCATTTGGTAGGTGTTCCTAGCAATCCTTTTAGTAAGTATTTCAGAAGCAGGGTAAGAAGGAGCAATTGTTGACAGATTTAGGTTACTTGAGCACGGTCTGTTTGTAAGTTGGAAACTTAAAACAAATCAAGTCATAGGTAAACTTACTGTTAGAGAGGTTAGATTTTTTAGTATTTCTCCTCTAATACTTTAACTATAAACCTATCAATTTTTAAATTACTTTAAAAAAAATACACGTATTTAGCCGTAAAATGGTAAAGAACTTGAATTTGCCCCTAGGTCAGCACTGGTACTCTAATTACTGACTTTAGGTGAATACCAACCAGCTAAATCACAGTGGCTCCAGATCATTTTAAGGAGCCGTGTCTGTACAATATATGGTCTCATGTGCAAAGTAGAAGATTGCTTATACAAACAGAAGTGTGCATGTGCAAATTCTTTTTTTGTGTTTTCTGGTGATTATTTTGTACAGGTAATCACCAGGCCACATTCCCACTAAATGTATTTTGCTGCCTTAAATTGTGGGCTTAATTATGAAAATTGATCCTTTGAAGAGATGAAACTCTTTGAAGGTTTCTTTCCTGACTGTAAAGTTTTATGGGTTTTGTCTATAAATTGAGTTGGACAGAATGACTGGCCTGACGGATTCTGTCGCTTGAGGTCCAGTTACCTTCAACAGTGTCACATCGCCCATTTTCTATTAGAATGCCATGTCTGTGCAAGGACCCCTGGGCCACGAGTTGATGATGACATTAATTCTTCTATAAGTTGGATCTCTGCTTTTGAACATTTTCTCCATTTGGATATTCTCTCATTGTCAACAGTGAGAGCAGACAAGGAATTAGAAAACATGTTTCTATTTATCAGGATAAGATATGTTATGAGGCAGCTGTAATTATACTATGGAGATAAAAGCAGCACTATCCAGCATTAAAAAATGATTGTATTCGTCACTTATGTGAAATGCTTTGGGCACTGGAAAGAAGTGACACGATAAAGTCCAAGCCTTCTATTGTCTTTGTATGTCATTTCTGAGGGAGAAATGGCTGACAAGACTAGTATTAGGTCCCTAAATGTTTCCACAGTGTGGCATTAAACTTTATTTGACATGTAAATGCAGAGACCATCTATAGAGGCAGGCATAATTTGTGGTTTCCTTTTAGAATCTTAAGTCAGAGTCTATTTGGAAGGCTTTATGTGTATTTTTGTTTATTTCCTTCTCTGCTGTGCCTATCTTGTCCTATAGGATTCAAACATATTCCTGAAAGTGATACTACTAACCTTATTGGAAAATTTTAAGAAAATGTGTTGGCATGACCAGCATGTAATATAGGAATTAATGCTTGTTTGTGGTTTGAACCTAAATCAAGGCTGTTGCTATTAGTGACTCTGTAACTTTGCCTCAAACTTTTCCAGGAAGAGAGCTTTCCTTATTGCCACAGAGCAAGGCATTCTATCTGCTGTGGTCTAGCCTAGAAGCCCACATCTGTGCTATGCTGTGAAGGTGAGTCATGTTGTGGTTTTAAAATATTGTCTTTAATATATTTTGCGTGTGAATCAATGCAACCATCCTGGAGGGAAATGCAGCAGTACCCATGAAAAAACTTAAAAATGCTTACCATTCATGACTCAGCAATTTGACTCTGGAATGTTTTGGGAAAAAACTTCAATGATGTATATTAAGATTAATGCACACAGTTGTCCTTCAAAGCAGTATATATAATGATAAATTTGAAAAATACTATGTTGCACAATGCAAGGTTCTTCATATGGACTAGAATAGAATGGGATAGAGTCATTAAATAGTGTGTGATAAAGCAGTATGGCTGTCAGGGAATGTTTATAATCATTTAAAACAGAAAAGGACTTTTAGGAACTATATTCAGTTTAAACTACTTTTCATAAAATAGAGGTAAGTACATAACAACATTAGCCTATTGTATAATTTGTGTGTGTGTGTAATGTTACGTGTTTTATTGAGAGGTCTCTTCAGTTTAAAAATATCCTTTATTACTACAAAAGCAGTTCAGCTTTAGCAGTCTTCTCTTCTCCTGCGTTCTCTCTTCCTGTGTAAAATAAAAATGGCTGCCATTTGATTCTGAAATCCTTGTATTTCGAAACATTACTTTCCAAACTTTACCAAGCTACGGCACTGCAACTGCCACCACCCTCTCCCCAGAGCAGAGTTTGAAAAAACAAACCATGTCTTTGCACTACAGCAAATTTAACACTTCAACCAGTGAAGGGATATACTTTTATGAAGCTGTTCCTTTCACCCTAGAAGTTGAAGAAGAATCAAATAAATATTAAAGAGGTAGAAAAGAGATCAACATGGGGTGAAGACTGGGGTGCAGCAAGTTAGACTTCCCAGGTTTCTGATTTGGACAACTGGTAAATTGTGCACCACATCCCCATCTGCTGGTTAGCATTTAGGGTCTAGGAATATAGAAATGGTAAAGACATTGCTCTCCAGTCACCAGGAGCTCTCAGTGTAGGTGGGGAGATGAACACAGAAACAAATAATTATAATTCAGTGTGGTTAGTATCATAATTGACATATATACTCAGTACTGCCAGCTTGGAAGAAGGAATAATTACTCTGTGGACCTTGAAGCTCTATTTAGACTTCAACAAAAGAGTGGTACTTGATTTGGCTCTTGAAGATTGAGTAGGTATGGAAATTATCAGTCTTGCAAATTGCAAGTAATTATAAATTATGAGTGGTGACATATGGCAATGCAGTCCAATCATTTAGGGTTTTCCTTTTTTATCCGTTTTTTTTTCTTTTTTCTTTTTTCTTTTTTTTTTTTTTTGAGATGGAGTCTCGCTCTGTCACCTAGACTGGAGTTCAGTGGCACGATCTTGGCTCACTGCAAGCTCCACCTCCTGGGTTCATGCCATTCTCCTGCCTCAGCCTCCTGAGTAGCTGGTACTACAGGTACCCGCCACCATGCCCGGCTATTTTTTTGTATTTCTTAGTAGAGACAGGGTTTCACCGTGTTAGCCAGGATGGTCTCGATCTCCTGACCTCATGATCCACCCGCCTCCCAAAGTGCTGGAATTACAGGTGTGAGCCACCACGCCCAGCCTCATTTAAGGTTTTCTTAGGCCAATACAAAAATCGATTTTGGTTCAGTCAAATGAGCCATTAGAAAATGTCATTTCAAATTTCACATATATAGCCTTCTCCCAACATGTCATCTAAGAAACACCAAAAATTGCATGGCTATGAGAAATGACACAATTCTTCAGCACCAAAGCAGAAAGATCCACACAGTCAGCAGATTCTGTTTGCAAAGCATGCATTCCAGAACAAGGACTGATAAATGTTAGAAAAAGTAACTTTCAATAATTCTAACCAATTCATCACCATCTTGGTTTAGATTACTGTTTCTCAACCTTATTTCATTATCATTCTCTTGCCAATGCGCATTTTTTCCTAATCACTTCTCCTACTCCGCATGAAATTTTAATATAATAGATATATCTGTTTATATGCAACTGCAAACCATTGTAATAGGTAAGATTATTTTCACCTCTCAAGAACCAATTTTGGCTCTATTGGGGTTGATATCACCTCCATTGAGCATATGTGATTGAGTTGAAGCAGGTCAGTTGCAGATGTTAATACAAATGTTTTATCTCCTAGATTGCTTGAAGCCCAGCATAATTTTATCCAGGGGTATATATTTTGTTTTTATATGTGTTATAAATATTTATATGTGTTTATATGTGTTAAATATGTAAATCTGAGGACATACATTGACTGTTATTAAAGTTATCTTTAAGGTAACTTTAAACAGTTTCTCAAAGCAGAAGTTTTGTTTAGATTATGGAAGCTCTATTCAATTTCCAAAGTGTAGTTCTCCAACGAATATCCTGACTGCCTCTCATTTCTGAGATTTTTCAACTGAATCTCATCTATTTTTTTTCAGTACCTTAAAAAAAAGGACAGGAAACAAAAATTCTTCAGACAGTCCTTTTTTGGGTCATGTATTTCCTCTGACTAACCTCAACCAAACCAAAATCAGAGCAATAAGTAATTAGAGCAATTTCAAAGAACAAACACACACACACATGCACATACACATAAAGTAAAAAATAACCATAATTTTATTTGGTAAATACAAGCTAGGGCCAAACTTTTATGGAAAATGTAGTGCTTCAGAAAACAGCATACCTGCAGCTTCATATCATGGGAGGGTCCCTACGATAAAGAGTAGAGATTGGCTGGAGGAGAAAGCTTCCATGGGAAGATGACAGTGACAACTTTCAGGTGTGGGAAAGTAAAAGACACCTGGAAAAAAGATGGACTGGGGAATTCAAGCAAATAAAAAAATCTTCTTTTCTTTGGACATACTTAAGATTTGAGGAACAAAGGGCTTCAGGTCCTATGCTAGCATAACTGGCATACACTTGAGGGAGGCATCAGCCAAATGCAGGTGGAGCCAATGAACACCAGAAAAGGAATATCCTAGGTAAGAATGTATGAACATTGGAAAAGCATGGAGGAAGTTGGGGAAAGACATCCCCAGATTCTGCTGTGGTAGTCTGACTCATGCGCCTCAGGGTTTTGCCGTGTCAGGCAAATTTTTGCCAGTTCCATACATCAACCATTGAAATGACGCACCACTGAAACCACCAACTAAAAAAAAAAAAACCATCAATAAACTATTTTACAATTTTTTTCCCAGGAGTAACAGAAATTGGAAGGAAAGGTTGAGGAGGAATGAATCTCTATCATCTTGTTGTCCCTGGGAATGTCGACAGGAAAACAAATCAGGGAGGAATGGCCTGACAAGGAGCTCCTAAACCCAGGGTGTCCCAGGGTTACTGTGTCCCTTTACCTTTCCCCTTCGTGAGCAGATTTCTCTTCCACCTTCTTCTGGGTCTCCCTGTTAGCCCTCCAGCCACCTGCCCTCTTGACTTTTATGTGAGAGGAGAGTTACCATCTCAGACACACCGAAGCTACTGATTTATAAATTTATTGTCAGCCTAGAGTTTAAAGCCCTAAAAGTGTTACACAAGAAAGATAATAGATGTACAAAAATAAAATGTTCTGTGGCTGTTGGAAAATCCAGATTGGATACATTTAAACAGGTTTACCAACAGGCTAACAAGCACTGTGACTCTTAAAGTGACACACAGTATAGGTAGTTTCTTAACACACACTGGAAAATAGTTAAAGAAATTTTTACATATAAGATTCTATTTCACTTTTGTACTAAAAGACACTGGTATTTGTCAAGGTAAATTTTATTTTAATATTGGGAGCAAAAATAACTTTTTTTTCTTTGAGACAGAGTCTCACTTTGTTGCCCAGGCTGGAGGGCAGTAGTATGATCTGGGCTCATTGGAGCCTCCACCTTCCAGATTCAAGTGATTCTCATGCCTCAGCCTCCTAGTTGGGATTACAAGTGAGCACCACCACACCTGGCTAATTTTTGTATTTTTGAGATGACGTTTCACCATTTTGCCAAGGCTGGTCCCAAATTCCTGGACTCAAAGCGATCCGCCCACCTTGGCCTCCCAAAGTGCTGGGATTATAGGTGTAAGCCATCTCAGCCAGAAATAACTTTTGATGGGCAGAGTAACTCTTTATACTTACTTGGGATCTCAATTAATATTCAATATACTAAATTACAAAAAATTTAAAACATAATTTTCTTTTAGCCTTTCAATTTAACATACAGTTCTTGATATCTATTCTATCAATATATCTGCTATTTAGGATATAAAAACAAAATCACTTTTATATGTATCAAAACAGCAATCCAGGAACTCAGGTTGAATAGACTAAAACATCTTAAATAATCAATGGCATTTACGATTTTGTTAAATTTCTCTAAGTATTTTATCTGCACTTATGAATTTAATAATTTGATTTTCTTAAATGATCCAAATGTATGATAGAGTAGACTTGTAACCTTAAGTTGCAAAACTTTTCTAAACCCTTACAGCTAACATTTGTTTAGTGTTTACTCTATGCCAGATAGTTTTGTAAGTTTTATACTTATATTAATATTAATTTATGTAATTCACACAAGATTCCCATTAATTGGCTAATTATTCTTATTTCTCTTTTACAGATGAGAAAACTAAGACATTGAGGTGTTGAGTAACTTGCTGAAAGTCACATAGCTAGTAAGTATCAGGACTCTTATTAACTTAGTATATCTAACTCATCAATATAGTAAATCAAGTTCTCTTAGACATTCTAGTACTCTTGACTAACTTAAATTCTCTAATAACTTTGACTTAAAAGTTACAAAACCATTATATAAGATTATCTTAAATATTACAAATAAAATAAATAGCAAACAGATTATTCTGAATTTAACATGATGTTTTAATACTAAAGATTTAATTTGATTTTTTTCTTGATCTAGTCGTAATTTCTTTTTTAATTTTTTTATTATACTTTAAGTTCTGGGATACATAACTAGAAGTAAAATATTCCTTAGCAAATTCAGAAGAATGGAAGTCGTAACAAACAATCTCTCAGACCACAGTGCAGTCAAATTAGAACTCAGAGAAAATCACTCAAAACTGCACAACTACATGGAAACTGAACAACCTTCTTCTGAATGACTACTGACTAAATAATGAAATTAAGGTGGAAATAAGTAAGTTCTTTGAAACCAGTGAGAACAAAGACACAACATACCAGGGTCTCGGGGACACAGCTAAAGCAGTGTTTAGAGGGAAATTTATAGCACCAAATGCCCACAGGAGAAAGCAGGAAAGATCTAAAATCAACACCCTAACAATACAATTAAAAGAACTAGAGAAGCAAGAGCAAACAAGTTCAAAAGCTAGCAGAAGACAAGAAATAACCAAGATCAGAGCAGAACTGAAGGAGATAAAGACATGAAAAGCCCTTTAAAAAATCAATGAATCCAGGAGCTGGTTTTTTGAAAAGAGTAACAAAATAGACTGCTAGCCAGACTAATAAAGAAGAAAAGACAGAAGAATCAAATGGACACAATAAAAAATGATAAAGGGGATATCACCACTGATCCCACTGAAATATAAACTACTATCAGAGAATACTATAAACACCTTTATGCAAATAAACTAGAAAATATAGAAGAAATGGATAAATTACTGGAAACATATATTCTCCCAAGGCTAACCCAGAACTGAGTGGAATCCCTGAATAGACCAATAAAAAGTTCTGAAATATATGCAGTAATTAATAGCATACCAATCAAAAAAAGCCCAGGACCAGATGGATTCACAGCCAAATTCTACCATAGGTACAAGGAGGAGCTGGCACCATTCTTTCTAAAACTATTCCAAATAGTAGAAAAGAAGGACTCCTTCCTAACTCATTTTATGAGGCCAGCAACATCCTGATACCAAAACCTGGAAGAGACACAACAAAAAAAGAAAATTTCAGGACAGTATCCATGATGGACATTGATGCGAAAATCCTTAATAAAATACTGGCAAACCAAATCCAGCAGCACATCACAAAGCTTATCCACCATGATCAAGTCAGCTTCATCCCTGGGATGCAAGGCTGGTTCAACATATGCAAATCACTAAACGTAATCCATCACATAAACAGAACCAATGACAAAAACCACATGATTATCTCAATAGATGCAGAAAAGGCCTTCAATAAAATTCAACACTCCTTCATGCTAAAAACACTCAATAAACTGAGTATTGATGGAATGTGTCTCAAAATAATAAGAGCTATTTATGACAAACCCACATCCNCCAATAAAAAGTTCTGATATATGCAGTAATTAATAGCATACCAATCAAAAAAAGCCCAGGACCAGATGGATTCACAGCCAAATTCTACCATAGGTACAAGGAGGAGCTGGCACCATTCTTTCTAAAACTATTCCAAATAGTAGAAAAGAAGGACTCCTTCCTAACTCATTTTATGAGGCCAGCAACATCCTGATACCAAAACCTGGAAGAGACACAACAAAAAAAGAAAATTTCAGGACAGTATCCATGATGGACATTGATGCGAAAATCCTTAATAAAATACTGGCAAACCAAATCCAGCAGCACATCACAAAGCTTATCCACCATGATCAAGTCAGCTTCATCCCTGGGATGCAAGGCTGGTTCAACATATGCAAATCACTAAACGTAATCCATCACATAAACAGAACCAATGACAAAACCACATGATTATCTCAATAGATGCAGAAAAGGCCTTCAATAAAATTCAACACTCCTTCATGCTAAAAACACTCAATAAACTGAGTATTGATGGAATGTGTCTCAAAATAATAAGAGCTATTTATGACAAACCCACATCCAATATCATACTGAATGGGCAAAAGCTGGAAGCTTTCCCTTTGAAAACCAGCACAAGACAAGGATGCCCTGTCTCACCACTCATATTCAACATCGTATTAATTTTATTTTTTTTCTAAGTCTTCCTAGAGTTTAATTGCCCAGCTACATGGAGGAGAGTTACTATCTGAGACATATTTAGGTTGTCAATCCATAAACTCAGGGCCATAATATAGCTACTTCTCAGTTAGGGATCAGAGTCTAGAACGTGGCACCTGAGAGTAAAAAGTTTCCATATGGTTCTCCTAGAATGACAGTTGGAAGGTTGGAACAATTATTTTAGTACTGCCCATGGAACATCATCAAACCCACTGTGTTCAATTGAAATTGCAATCTATTTCTGACCTTATACCCTACTTCTGGTGTGTATGTGTGTGTGTTTTCAACAAAAGCTTGATTAGATTCATGCATTTTCTTTACTAATTGAATTCTGTGTCCTTTAATTTTTTTTCTTCAGCAACAACTCTCCAGTAGCGAATAGGACTGAGATGCAAGCTGGGTCTTCTGTGTCCCAGTTTAGTACAGATTTACTGCTTAATAATTGATGCCTAGTTTGCCCATGATAGTTATTCAGGTTGAACTTCTCATCTGCTAGCCAAGAACTCTGTATCTCATGTTGAAATTATATTCTCTCGATTTCTTTCCTTTGTTTATGACTTTGAAAATACTCATGGCTACTGTTAGGCCATTCATCCATTTATCAGCCAGTCACAGATATTTACTAGGTGCCTCTCATATGCTGTGTGCTGCTCTTGGCACTTGGGATGTTGTAAGAACAAAATTGATATGGTTTGGCTGTGTCCTCACACAAATCTCATCTTGAATTGTAGTTCCCATAATTCCCATGTTTTCCTGGGAGGGACTCAGTGAGATGTAATATAATTGTGGGGGCAGTTACCCTCATGCTGTTCTTCTGATAGTGAGTGAGTTCTAATGAGATCTGATGGTTTTATAAGGGGCTTCCCCCTTAGCTCAGCTCTCATTCTTCTCTTGCTGCTGCCATGTGAAGAGAACATTTTGCTTCTTTTTCCACCATGATTGTAAGTTTCTTAAGGCCTTCCCAGCCATGCTGAACTGTGAGTCAGTTAAACCTTCTTCCTTTATAAATTACCCTTCCTCAGGTATGTCTATATTAGCAGCATGAGAACAGACTAAACAAAAATATTAATTTATACTGAGAGAAGGGTTTAATTTTTGTTTAAGCAGACCACTCACTTCTGCAGCCGTCTGTTTGCTTGCTTCTTTTTTGTTCTTATTAAAACTCCCTCCCTTCTTCTTTTGGTAGAAACAGGGTCTCTCTATGTTGTCCCAGCTTATCTCAAACTCCTCACCTCAAGTGATCCTCCTATCTGGGCCTCCCAAAGAGCTGGGATTACAGGCATAAATTGTTTTCTTTTTCCAAGTAACAGGAACCCACCTGAGAAATAGTTACAGAAACCTACTTAAATGTAAAACAAATGAATTGATTTGTGTTTTAGTCAATTCTCACACTGCTCTAAAGTAATACGCAAGACTAGGTAATTTGTAAAGAAAATAAGTTTAATTGGCTCACAGTTCTGCAGGCTGTACAGAAAGCATGATGCTGACCATCTGCCTGGCATCTGAGGAAGCCTCAGGAAACTTAGAGTCATGGCAGAAAGCAAAGGGGAAGCAGGCACATCTTACATGGCTGGAGCAGAAGGAAGAAAAAGAGATGGGAGGTGTCACATACTTTTAATCAACCAGATCTCATGAGTACTCACTCACTATCATGACAGCAGCACCAAGGGGAAAATCTACTTCCACGATCCAATCGCCTCCCACCAGGCCCCAACTCCAACACTGGAAATTACAATTCAACATAAGATTTGGGTGGGGACACAGATCCAAACCATATAAATTTGTATGACTGAAAATCTGTGTGTAGGGAGCCAAGCCTTCAAATGTGGCTGGACTAGAGGTCAAGGGATGTTATAGAGCCTACTGTTTTGCTCTCGCTGTCTGTGTCCACACTATTTCAGTCCCATGTCTCCATGTGCTACATTTTGAGTTTTGGTGTGATTGTTTTCTGTAACTGACTGCTTCTTCCATGTGGCAAATGAAAGTGACTGTGTAACTTTTCATTTGCATTTTCTTTTAACCTTGTGATTTCAGAGGAAATAATAGCATCTCTTCCAAAAGCTCTGTGATAAGAAATCTGGGAAAGAAGATGAACTGGCCCAATTTGAGCCATATGCACAACCCTGAATAAATCATGGTGACCAGGGGTATGGATAGGCTTGTGTCACATGTCCTAGGTTGGAACCAGCCCCATTTATGCTACTTGGAATGATGAGTAGTTTTTAAAGTGAGGTAGTGGGCAAACTTGTTGGACCACATGTGTTTTTTCTGTCTTTCTCTTTTCATTCCCTCTTTCTCTTCCCTTCTTCCTTCAATAGCGTCTAGGATGTGCTAGTCATTGCAAAAAGGGTCAGGAGTAAAACAGATATAACCTTGCTTCTGTAAAGTTTAGTATTTATTCTAGCAAGGAAGATAAACTTCAAATGACTAGCTAATTAATCAATTTCTTAATTATTTCAACTGTGATAAATGATGTAAGTACAGGCTGCTAAAACAGTATGGACTGAGAAAGTAGGCTGGCCTAGAGGGTCAGGGAAAGCCTTCCTGAAGGAAATATGGTTGAGAAATATATTGTGACCTACATTAAAAAGAGCAATTACTGAGAAAAAGAAGGGAATGAAGAGCACATCAGGGAAAGGGAAGAGTATCTGTGAAGACTGAGGTAGGCAGGAACATGGTATATTAGATGAACAGAGAGGCTAGAGTGGCAGGGCTATACTGAGGATGGGGGAAAGAAACATGAGGGGGAGCTGAGGCTGAGAGGAGACAAGTGCCAGATCATGCAAGGTCTTGAAAAGTCATGACAAATGGCTTTATAGAGGAAAATGCCCTACCTTTATTGAAGTTGTGTAATCTAAAGGAATGAAATTAATGACAGGAATTTCTGGCTATTAGAAATGCGGGATGGTTTCAAAGTTTTCCATGGTGCATATATACCACATCTTTTTTATCCAGTCAATCAGTGATGGACACTTAGGTTGGTTTCATGACTTTGCTGTTGTGAATGGTGCTGCAATAAACATACAAGTTCAGTTGTCTTTTATATAATGAAAAGAATGAAATCATGTCCTTTGTTCTTTGAAGTAGCATAAATGGAGCTGGAGGCCATTATCCTAAGTGACTAACGCAGAAACAGAAAATCAAATCCTGCATGTTCTCACTTATAAGTTAGAGCTAAACAAAGAGTACACATGGACATAAAAATGTAAATAATAGACAATGGGAATTCTAAAAGGAGGAAGAGGTGAAAATTACCATTTGAGTATAATGTTCAATATTTGGGTGATGGATACACTAGAAGTTCAATCCCCACCATTACACAATACACTCACGTAACAAACCTGCATACAGTATTTCTTGAATATAAAACAAAATAAAAAATAAAAGTATGGAATGGAAAGAAAACAGTACGTCATATTTGAGCTCACCTGGTCTTACAAAACTTCACTTATCACTCCACATAACAGGAGGCTTACCTTGTCTAAAGGTGTGGTTAGACCAGAGATGGAGCCACTGCTTAGTGATTCTGCCATCAGTCTCTCTCAGCCTAGAGTATGTTCAGTTTGGTTTGTGAGGACGAGTGACACTAGTGAATATATTTTTAAAACTCTCCTGAAACATAAAGTCTGTCGTGGTTTTGAATTTTGGATAATATTTAAATGCCTGGAACTGTCTTCATACATCCTTTACCTTCAATCCCTTGCCAAGCTAACTTCCATTTACCTTTGGGTCAACCATTGCTTCCTTTGGAATCCTTCTCTGATTTCCAGTCATGGAATCAAACTAAGTATCCATCAACCATGGATTGGATAAAGAAAATGTGGTATATATGCACCTTAAAATACTACACAGCCATTCTGCATTTCTAATGGCCAGAAATTCCTCCATGCTGATGTAGCTAGGTCAACTCACCTTCAAGATTCCTCCTCTGGAACAGTACAACAGTTATGAGTCCAAATGCCGTGAATTTTTTTTATTAATCACTGAGATCTCATCTCCTAGTGGCCATAGAGCCGTTCTAACCAGCTTCTGTTGGAAGCTTGTACATGTTTATTCAAGAACAAAGCAAAGGTTAAAGGATAACATAAAATTGTAAGGAGTTAGGGTTAGGCACAGGAACAAAAGAAACATTTCCAGCCACTAAGATATAGACATATATATATATATATGTGTGTGTGTGTGTGTGTGTGTGTGTGTGTGTGTGGTGTGTTCAGGGTCCCCCAGCTACATGCTCTTTATTGCAGCACCCTGGCATAGCGTGTGTAGTTATTAATTATCATCACATTTGTGTGATGATATATGTGGCTATAAAAACAACTCATCCCACTATATTGTGAGTTCCAAGTGTGTGATGACTACATCCCCCAGTACACAGCCCAGTGCTGAGCACATAGTAGGCAATCAGTAATTATTTATCAATAAATGAATCATCTCAATTTTCTGATTTACATTAAATTTTTCAGATTTACAGTCGGTTATTGTTATACTTTAAGACTGTAGTCAGCCTCCATTTGGAGATTTGCTTATAGTGAGCACTCAACCATATTTTCTAAAAGGAATTAAGTCAAGAAAAATAAATCAAGACTGTTTCTAGAATGCCTGAAACTTTGACTTTTTAAATATAATTTGATTAAGAGATCAAAAGAACAGAAGAACTATCTGAGTAATCTCCTTTTAAATTCCTCTCTCTGTAGAGTCACACATTCATGACCTTTGTTTCTGTCTCTGAATCTCTCAATCAGAACGATGCCTGCTTGCTGCAGTCCTGGAGAGGGACAATACATGAGGAGCAGGAGACAGAGTCTCAGGGTCAAACCATGTCATCCAGTGAATACTGTAATGTTCTATGGCTCAGCTCTTGTAAAGAACTTCTTAGATATTTTTACTTGTTAACTGTTTAATGTTTAAATGCTTCTCAATGGAGAAGAATTACACACACACACACACACACACACACACACACACACACATTTCTCGTTGGCTAAAAATGTCTCTAGTGTTTTGTTCCTGTGACTAATGCTAACTCTTAAAATTTTATGTTATCGTTTAACCTTCAGTTTGTTCTTGAATAAACAACATGTCCAGGCTTCCAGTAGTAGCTGTTTAGAACAGCTCTGTGAACACTAGGAGATGAGATCTCAGTGATAATAAAATATTCATGGCATTTGTACTCAAAACTGTTGTACTGTTCTAGAGGGGAATCTTGAAGATGAGTTGACATAGCTCCATCAGCAAACATCCCACCGGATGTTTTCTTAAGCATTCTGAACAAAGTTCAACTGCCCTTTGGGAGAAAACACACATTTCTTCCTAATTTACAATCGTTGGAATGATACCAAACCCCCAAAATCTGAAGAGTTCATTAGGGGAAAAAATGTTCAAATATAATAATGCTTTACTTGTCCTTTATTCTATAGAACCATATAGATCTTTTTAAGCATCTCAGCAATCAACTATACTACCAGGTCTTGAGGAAGGCAGGAAATACTACTCTTATTTTATAGCTGTTTTAGAAAAAAACAGAAAAATTTTACTCTTCTGAGATAAGAGCCTTCCTGGAAGAAGTTTAGCCTCTTGGAGAATGTGTTAATAATTTCAGAACACACTTAAGAAGCAATGCAATACATTGCTAATTTTAGCTCTGTACAAGAATATCAGAATTCAAAGTGACCTACATAGATTTTTACTTTTTCAAATGCAGGTTGTCTTATGCAGTTTGCTTTAAAACATGAAGGACATAGTGATTGAGAAAACCTGGAATCATTATATAACTCAGTGGGGAAAATAATTTGTTCTTAATTTAATTATGTTTGCATATTTATTCAACATTTCTTGAGGCCACTACAGCCTGTTGTGCATTGCATACCAGAAACAAAATAATGATTTCTGGCTGCAACAAATTTCTAGCAATAACACTAAAATCTGAATGGTATAAAATATCTTTTCCTCCAGTTTAAGCAGGGTTTGGTTTTTCTCATGCATCCAGGAGTGACTAAGGTATTCCTCCTTGTCAACTTTGTGCTAACTATCCTTGTACCCTTGTTTGTTCTATGACTAGAATTTATATCCTTGAACAGGTACCATTTTTAAAAATCATCCATGTTTCTCTTGAAGCCATGCTGATTGTTTTAGCAAGCACCCCAATAATGTGTAGCTGCTCTGCTTCAACATCACCAAGCTGAAGAAGGAGAATATAGTGGAACCTCAAACCTTTTTAAAAAATCTGTAACCATACCATATATTAAATATATGAATCTTAATAAATAAAACATATCGTGTATACAAAAGTGAATATGGTATATCTGTATGTATAAACAACAATAATAAAATGAACATTCATGAACCCAACAGCCAGCTTGAAAAATAGAACTTTAATCACTTTTTAACTTTGAATCACTCTCTGTCCCCCTATCTCATTCCCTCTTCCCCAGCAGAGGTAATAACCACCAGCCTGATTTTAGTACTTAGCATCTCCCTGCCTTCCCTATCGTTTACCACATGCATACATATCCCAAAAGTGTTTAGTATTTAGTTTTGCCTGGTTGTGAACTTTACGTACATGGAATTACAATGCATTTGTTCTATGACTTGGTGTTTTGCTCATTGTATGTTTTTGAGATTTATTCACATTGGTGTGCAAGGCTAAGGTATATTCATTTTCACTCCTGTATTAATGTTTTATTGTATGAATTGCCAGTTTGAATGTCATTTCTGCTCTAGATGGACTTTTAGTTTGTCAGCAATGTTTTAAATAATATGAACAATTCTATCGTGAACATCCATGTTCTGTGTAATTATGTGTAAATATGTGCAAATGTTATCTATGGTATATGCCTTAGGAGTCAAAAAACTGCCATAGAGTTAAGATAATTTCATTACCATATTGCTAGGTGTGGCCCAATTGTTTTTCAAAGAAGTTGACCCTATTTATATATATCCACCAACAGTGAAGGAGATGATTATAATCTCATTAACACTTGGCCTAGTATTTAAAATTTTTGCAAGTCAGATTAATATGAAATTTTATTTCATTATTAGCAAAGTTTAGTATTTTCACATTTTATTGGTCACTTACATTTCCTTTCCGATGAAATGTCTGTTTATGTCTGCTTATTTTCTTTCGAGTTCTCTTTTCTTGCAGATCTGTAGAAGTATTTTTCAGTTTACATATTATGAGTCTAAGAAAATATTCCCTAACTACAGGCTTACAAAATTATTCTCCTGCGTATTTTTCTGAAAGTTATAAGATTTTGTCTGTTAGATTTAAGTCTTCATCCATTTTGAAATTGTTTTATGTAGTGAAGTAGAGATCCAGTTCCATTTTCCCATACAGACATCCAATTTTCGATACCATTTTTTGAAAAGCATTCCTTCAGTTACCTATTTCTCTGCAATCCATATTTGATTTGCCTCTTTTTTTTCCACTGGTGTTGTGTTATTTCTAAGCTCTCTACTTGGTTTAATGAGAAAATTTTTCCAATGCTCTTCCACTATTACACTGCCTTGTTCATTATAGCTTCACAAAAGTTTTGATATCTGATGAGTCACTTCCCCCTAGCTACTATTTGGGAACATTTTCTCTTATTGGCCCTTTAGTTTTTATATAAATTTCACATTCATATAGAAAACTGTATTCAGATTTTAATTAGATTTTACATAAATTTATAGATTTTTAAAATTGAATTGATGTCTTTAAGCTATTGTGTGTTATTCCATGACCATGCTACATCATTATATTTCATTATTAAGTTCTCCTTAAAATATTTTTTTAAAGTTTGGTAGATCTCTCCAAAGTAGTCTTGTACATAATTTGCTGTGTTTATTCCTAGGTGCTTTTATTTTTAGTTATTATTGCAAATGGTTTAAAAAAATTATTGCCAGCCAGGCGCAGTGACTCACGCCTGTAATCCCAGCATTTTGGGAGGCCGAGATGGGCGGATCACTTGAGGTCAGGAGTTTGAGACCAGCCTGACCAACATGGTGAAACCCCATCTCTACTAAAAAATACAATAATTAGCCAGGCGTGGTGGTGGCAGGTGCCTGTAATCCCAGCTACTCAGGAGGCTGAGGAAGGAGAATTGCTTGAACCCAGGAGGCGGAGGTTGCAGTGAGCCGAGAGTGTGCCATTGCACTCCAGCCTGGGGGACAAGAGGGAGATTTCGTCTCAAAAAAAAAAAAAAAGAATTATTGTCTTAACATTTTCCCTCTGATGTAAAGACACACCATGAGCTCTTGTACATTAGCTATGTATCCGTTTTGCTGAAATCTCCAGTTAGTTTTAGTAATAATTTGTTCTTTAGAAATTTGGATTTGCTATGTAGACAATCACAGAATTTGAAAATAATAAAAATATTATTTATTCTTTTAAAATCTTTATACACTTACTTTGTATATTCTTGTTACAGTACAGGAGATGTTTGCTCTCAGTTTATAAAAAAGACATTTGGGGGCTAGTAATGTGAAATATCAAAGCCGTGACACAGCGTTTGGGAGAAGCGTTGAAACCACTGATCAGAATATTTCAATTGCTGTGGGTCTCAGGGGTTTTATTTTACGGCAATTTTGTTACTTTTAAATCTAGGAATTTCTTTATTTCAACTGAATTTTGTATACATTGCCTCAAAGTGGTTTATATTACCTTTTATGTCTTTGCTACATCTCTAATAATGTCACTTTTATCATTATGAAATAATGACCAGTTCTAAGTATTGTCTAATTTTCAGTGCTATATCTTCTTTGGCACATAAATGTTAATTTTTTTAAGTTTATGTTACTGTTCTAGATTTTCAAAGCTGCCTTTTGGATTGATAAATGTGTCTGTACGTAAAGATGTTGGAAATTTGTTATGAGATGCTGTATGGACTTGTACATCATACATTTTTGCCGGGCACAGTGGCTCACGCCTATAATCCCAGCACTTTGAGAGGCCGAGGTGGGTGGATCACCTGAGGTCAGGAGTTTGACACCAGCCTGGCCAACATGGTGAAACCCTGTTTCTACTTAAGATACAAAAATTAGCCAGGTTTGGTGGCACACGCCTGTAATCCCAGCTACTCAGGAGGCTGAGGCAGGAGAATCGCTTGAACCTGGGGGGCAGAGGTTGCAGTGAGCCAAGGTCACACCACTGCACTCCAGCCTGGGTGACAGAACAAGACTCCATCTCAAAAAATAAAATAAAATAAATTTTTATAAATATTTATGCTGACAAAGAATGTGTATTTTGCAATAGTTGTGTGAGTCCTCTGCATGTGTTCTTTGAATCAATATTATTAATTTGAGGTTATTCAAATTGTCTATAGTTTTATTAATATATTTTGTCTACTTGATTGAAAGAATACTGAGGGAGAAGTATTAGAAAGTCTAAAATTCAGAGATGGTTTGTCAATTATCATGTAGATACATCAATATTTCTCTTATATTTGATAGTTTCATTAC
>NW_016808026.1:3948904-4059022 GCF_001698545.2 Rhinopithecus bieti
TCTATAGTTTTATTAATATATTTTGTCTACTTGATTGAAAGAATACTGAGGGAGAAGTATTAGAAAGTCTAAAATTCAGAGATGGTTTGTCAATTATCATGTAGATACATCAATATTTCTCTTATATTTGATAGTTTCATTACAGTTGTATCCAAGTTTAGGATTGTTACATCATTTTTCAAAATTAAAATGTTTATCAGTATCTGATTTCCCTAAAGACAAAGATCACCAATGCTGCTTTTTGCTTTAAAATGAATTTTTTGTATTACCTATGTTATTAATAGAACTAAACTAGACTTGTTTTGACTTATATTTATATAATATGTCAGTATCTGATTTCCCAAAAGACAAAGATCCCCAATGCTGCTTTTTGCCTAAAATGAATTTTCTGTATTACCTATATTATTAACAGCTAAACAAGACTTTTGATATGCTTTGTTCTCAGTTTTTAATCTTCGTCTTTTGTAAACAATACAAAATTGGATTTTATTGTCAATTCTAACATTGTTCTTCATGATGAAATAATTTCATTTACATATATTGTGACTACTGATATATTTTGATTGATTTCTACCATCTTATATTCTACTTTCTATTTTTTCACTTCTCTAATTTTCTTCCTTGCTAGTTTTGTGATTAATCAATTATTTTCCTCTCTCATCATTTTACATTTTCTGATAGTTCGGGAGATGTAAAGTATTTTTCTATGTATTTAATGGTTATACTAGACATTTGAAAATACTCAAGTAACAACAAATTTTAAAGGTTATATATATATATATATTTTTTCTCCTGAATAATACAGACTCCTTAGAGTGGTTCAATTTCGATCACTCAATTTAGGTAATGGTAGATGCTTCAGTTAATTCAATGTTGAACTTTTAATCTCACAAATTATTCATTCTTATTACCCTTTTATAAATCCCTATTAAGTTATTTTTATATGTTTACATTTTTTAGCTCATTATTCACCTTACATTTCAGAGCTTTATCTTTAAGAATATCTTTTCAAAGTTACTTTACTGAAGATCTTTGTGTAATAAAATCTTTCAGTTTTGTGTGCCTGAAGTTTGTCTTTATTTTGAACTCATTCTTAAAAGATAGTTTTACTAGATACAGAATATTAAATATCAGTTACTTTTTTCTCTGCATTCTGCATTGTCCTTTAGATCTGGCTTTTAAGTACATCTCTCCAGTGTGTATGTATGTATATATGTGTATATATGTATATATATATACACACACTTGTTTTTGTGAGGCCTTCCCCCACCATGTGGTTTGTATGAATTCCCACACCAAAACCATGTGACTATATGGCTGTGGCTAGTTTCACAAGGGAAAGTATTTTCATTTTGATTTTTTTCACAGTATACTTAGAACTAAAATTAAGACAGATAAGGTTTCCCTATTGTCTTTTCTCGTTTGCTTATTTTCAGAATGTATTGAGGATATCACCTTTTTGGAAGTGATGGTAGAGGTGGCCTGTCTGGAGCAGCTGCCATGACGCCATGCCGCTGGGGCTCCCTGCTCCATGGAGCCTTCAGGATCCAGAACAGGTAGCAGCCCCACACCTTTCTGAGTGGGAGGGGCAGGAGCCCCACCCTCCCAGGGGCAAGTGCAGCCACCCTGCCACGGCTGTGGACCCGGCCATCCGGGCACTCTTGGGGACCAGGAAGCTCCTCTTCCCCCACAGGCTCAGAAGTGTCTGCTACCTGGCTTCTCCTTGCTCCCAGTGCCTGCTTCAATTTCAGAGCAAAGTTGTGGCCAAGCCCCAGCACTGTTGTGACCTGGTCGGATGTGTGCATGCTTGGGGTGATGTTGACAGACCATCCCCCTGCCACCTCAGCCTCTGGACTTTGGGTACCAGAGCATGGAAGGGAGGCTGAGGCAGGGCTGAGGGCAGCTCAGCATGGGCCTGAAGGCGCCTCTCCACAGGAACAGCCTGGGCACCATGCACAGCAGGTTGATGACGGCAGGAGGCAGACAGGCTCCTGGGCAGAAAAGTCTCCTCTTGGCTGAGGGCTTCAGAGACAACAGGGCCACCTGCCTGCTGATAGGAGCTACAGATTCTGGGTCTCCTGTCCTCTGAGGGCCGTGCAGACGTCAAAACAGCATGCTGCATATAGCAGCTATCAACTCTGGGTCTCCTCTCTGCTAAGAGCTGCACACTCATCAGGATAACCTATGTACGGAAAAGAGCTACTCACTTCAGGTTTCCTCTCTGCTAAGAGCTGCACACTTGGCACAACCTGCCTGTGGAAAGGAGCTACCCACTCTCCAGGTCTCCTGAGAGCTATTGTAGAGCTCATCTCCACCTTGCTCACCCTTACCCTCCAGTTGTCCATGTATCTTATTCTTCCTGGACATAGGACAAGAACTCAGGACCCATTGAATGGAGGGACTAAAAAAGCTGTAACACAAACAGGGCTAAGACACGCTCCTCACCACCAACCTGCTCACCACATTGGAGGTGACGAGAAGAGAAGAAAGAAGAAGAGAAGAACTGCAGTCCTTCAGGGATCCCAGACCTAGAAGCACCTCAAGCCAGGGCTGTGACACCCTCTTGTGGCTCTGTGGTTCCTGGCATCTTCAAGCTTCTGGGTGCCACTGCATTCCCTGGTGACCACAGTGGAAGCCACTTGTACTATACTTGGTCCAGTCGCAGCCTTGCAGAGAGCGAGCGCCTCTGTGGGCACCTAGAGCTGCCTGCCCCACTGCAGCTGGTATGCATGGCTGTACACAGTGGCTGGACCTTGTGCTCACTCGCTTACCCACCCCTCATTGTTTCATGTGTGGCTCACCCTTGGCAGGCGTGGGAACTGGGCTGGTAGCAAGAGCCAAGCACAGCCTGCTAGGCTGAGTGGGCAGAATGAGCACAACTGGCTCTAGCAAAACTCAGGCAAAGGCACCACTGGCCACAGAGTTTTCTGGCTGATGAAGCAACAACCCAAGGATCCCATGACAGAAGAGTCCCCTTATAGCATTTTCAGCTATGCTATACTAGGAGTAGTATCTGAGACCTTCTAGTCTGAAATATTGTTAGAAATAGAAGTTCAAGTTGGATCATTCACTTTTAACCTCTCATATTAAATTCAATATTAAAGTAAACAAACTCACTCATTTACCTTTTCTTTACTGACAGATCCTTTCTCCTAAGAAATAACAGATTGGGAGCCTACATCAGAGAATGTATGAGTCATATAGCCTCCTTTCAAGTCCAGATTCTCCCTTCTCATACCTCCCAACAAGTGACCCTAGGCCATTTTGTTACACCTCACCTGAGTTTAATACCTCATGGTCCTTGGCTTGTATAATTTTTGCTCTTCCACAGGACCTGAGGTAATTAAAAGTCTGCCTATATGGCTTCCTCATTTTTACTTAGATAATAATGTATTAGTTCTATGTTTACAACGTAGCTCTGGAATTTTTATTACAGAACCCCCTGTCTCCCCCCAGAACACACACAAATTAGGAATTTTCATAGTATTTACCATAGCCTGATCTGGCTGCAGCATACATCTCTAATCTCATCCTTTGTTAATGACCGCATGTTCATTCTGCACCAGTCATATGGGACTTCTTGCCCTTTTTGTAACATACCCAGCTTCTTCCTGGCTTAGCACCTTTGCAGTTGTTTTGCCTTTGACTGGAATTGCGTGACTTCATCTCTTCTCAAGGATCATTGTCTCCCTTCAGTTTGTTCCCTCCCACTATCACCTCCTCAAAGATGCCTTTCCGATCCTCAAATGTATTTAAATTATCACTCTCTCATCTTCTCATATTTTACCCCAACTTTATATAATATTATGTTTTTATTCCTTTGCTTATTGGTTGACTCCTCTGCTAGAATCCAAGAGGTGAGAAGTGAAAAATTTAATTTGTCTTGTTTATCACTATGCCCATAGCTCTAGAACAAAGCCTGACAGGAAGTAGGCACTCTGTAAATATTTGTTGATGAAATTAATGTAATATAATAAACTTCAAAACTTGATAAAATGTTATTTTTATCTCAATAACTTGGTAGTTAATATTGTGGATTTGTATGAGTTGCATGGCATTTCATATAAGTGAAATGTCAAGAGACTATACCCTTTCTATAACGATGTCTAATCTATAATGATACCTAATTATTAAGTTGCTGCAAAAGTATTTGTAGTTTTTGTATGGTTGGAATTTGCTATTTGATATTGGAATACATACTTAAATAAATGTGGTTATGTTTACATCATTTTAATGCACATTTTTTGCTTTTTTGCTAATGATTACTATTTATTTTCTATTTATTTTACACTATGGAAATGATGTTACACAAAGAGCACATTCAAGCAATTTTCTTAATTGAGTTCAAAATGGGTCATAAAACAGTGGAGACAACTCACAACATCAACAACACACTTGGTTCAGGAACTGCTAATTAACACACAGTGCAGTGATGGTTCAAGAAGTTTTGCAAAGAAGACAAGAGCCTTGAAGACGAGAAGCATAGTAGCCTTCTATCAGAACTGGACAACAACAAATTGAGAGCAATCATCAAAGATGATCCCCTTACAACTACATGAGAAGTTGCTCAAGAACTTGACGTTGACCATTCTATGATCATTTGGCATCTGAAGCAGATTGGAAAGGCGAAAGAGCAGTATAACTGGGTGCCTCATGAGTTGACCAAAAATTTTTTTAAAAAGATTGTTGCTTTGAAATATCATCTCTTATTCTATGCAATGACAACAAACCATTTATTGATTGGATTGTGATGTGCAATGAAAAATGGGTTTTATATGACAACTGGCAGTGACCACCTCAGTGGTTGGACTGAGAAGATCCAAAGCACTTCCCAAAGCCAAACTTGCATTAAAAAAAGGGTCACGGTTACTGTTTGGTGGTCTGCTGCTGGTTTTACTCACTGCAGCTTTCTGAATCCTGGTGAAAACATTACACCTGAGAAGTATGCTCAGCAAATCTGTGAGATGCACTGAAAAGTGCAATGCCTGCAGCCAGCATTGGTCAACAGAAAGGGGCCAATTCTCCATGACAATGCCCAACTGTACATGGCACAACCAATGCTTCAAAAGTTGAAAGGATTAGGCTAAAAAGTTTTGGCTTATCTGCCATATTAACCTGACCTCTCATGAACTGATTACCACTTCTTCAAAAACATCGACAGCGTTTTGCAAGGAAAACACCTCCACAACCAACAGGATATAGAAAATGCTTTCCAAGGGTTCACTGAATCCCAAATCATAGATTTTCACACTACAGCAATAAATAGATATGTTCCTCATTGGCAAAAATGTGTTGATTGTATTGGTTCCTGTGTTAGTCTGTTCTCACGCTGCTAATAAAGACATATCCCAAACTAGGTAATTTATAAAGGAAAGAGGTTCAGTTGACTCATAGTTCAGCATTGCTCAGGAGGCCTCAGGAAACTTATGATCATGGTGGAAGGGGAAGCAAACATGTTCGTCTTTACATGGTGGCAGAAAGGAGAAGAATGAGAGCCCAGCAAAGGGGGAAGCCCCGTATAAAACCATCAGATCTTATTAGAACTCATTCACTATCACAAGAACGCAACAGGGGAAACTGCCCCCATGATTCAATTATCTCCACCCGGTCCTTCTCACAACACATGGGGATTGTAGGAACTACAATTCAAGATGAGATTTGGGTGGGGACACAGCCAAACCATATCATTCTGCCCCTGTCCCCTTCCAAATCTCATGTCTTCACATTTCAAAACACAATCATGCCTTTCCAACTGTCCCCCAAAGTCTCAACTCATTCCAGCATTAACCCAAAAGTCCAAGTCCAAAGTCTCATCTGACACAAGGCAAGTCCCTTCTGCCTGTGAACCTGTAAAATCAAATGCAAGTTAGTTCCTTCCCAGATTTAATGGGGATACAGGCATTGGGTAAATACATCCATTCTAAATGAGCAAAATTGGCCAAAACAAAGGGGCTGTAGGTCCCACACAAGTTCAAAATTCTATGAGGTAGTTTTTAAATCTTAAAGCTTCAAAATAATCTCCTTTGACTCCATGTCTTATATCCAGGATATGCTGATGCAAAAAGTGGACTCCCATGGTCTTGGGTAGCTCTGCCTCTGTGGTTTTGCAGGGTACAGCCACCCTCCTGGCTGCTTTCATGGGCTAGCATTGGGTGTCTGCAGCTTTTCCAGGCACATGGTGCAGGCTGTTGGTGGATCTGCCATTCTGTGATCTGGAGAATGGTGGCTCTCTTCTCACAGCACTACTAGGTAGTGCCCCGGTGGGAACTCTATATGGGGGCTCCAACTCCACATTTACCTTCTGCCCTGTACTAGCAGAGGTTCTCCATAAGGGCCCCTGCAGCAAACTTCTGCTAGGACATCCAGGCATTTCCATGCATCCTCTGATATCTAGGCAGAGGTTTGTTCCCAAACCTCACTTCTTGACTTCTGTGTGCCTGCAGGCCCAACACCGTTTGGAATTGCCAAGACATGGGGCTTGTACCCTCTGAAGCAACAGCTTGAGCTATACCTTGGCTCATTTTAGCCATGGCTAGAACTGAAGCAGCTGGGACACAGGGCATCATGTCCCAAGGCCTTATAGAGCAAGGGGGGCCTGGGCCTGGCCTACAAAATCATTTTTCCCTCCTAGGTCTCTGGCCGTGTGAGGGGAAGGGCTGCTGTGAAGGTCTCTGACATGCGCTGGAGACATTTTCCCCATTGTCTTGGAGATTAACATTCAGTTCCTCATCACTTATTTAAATTTCTGCAGCTGGCTTCAATTTTTCCCCAGAAAATGAGTTTTTCTTTTCTATCACGTCATCAGTCTGCAAATTTTCCAAATTTATGTTCTCTGCTTCTTCTTGAACATTTTGCTGCTTAGAAATTTCTTCTTCCAGACACCCCAAATCATCTGTGTCAAGTTCAAAGTTCCATAGATCTCTGGGGCGGGGGCAAAATGCCACTAGTCTCTTTGCATAGCAAGAGTGGCCTTTAGTCCAGTTCCCAAGAAGTTCCCCATCTTCATCTGAGACCACCTCAACATGGACTTCATTGTCCATATTACCATCAGCATTTTGGTTAAGGCCATTCAACAACTCTCTAGGATGTTCCAAACTTTCCCACATCTTCTTGTCTTTTGAGTCCTCCAAGTCTCTAGGAAGTTTCACACTTTCCCACATTTTCTTGTTTTCTCCTGAGTCCTCTAAAAAGTTCCAGCCTCTGCCTGTTAGCAAGTTTCAAAGTCACTTCCACATTTTCAGGTATCCTTATAGCAGCACCCCACTCTACTGGTACCAATTTACTGTATTAATTCATTCTTATACTGCTAATAAAGACACACCCAAGACTGGGTAACTTATAATGGAAAGAGGTTCAATTAGCTCATAGTTCAGCATTGCTCAGGAGGCCTCAGGAAACTTACAGTCATGATGGAAGGGGAAGCAAACACATCCTACTTCACATGGCAGCATAAAGGAGAAGAATGAGAGCCTGGTGAAGAATTCTCCTTATAAAACTATTAAGTATTGCATAAAACTATTGGATCTTGTGAGAACTAACTATCATGAGAACAGGATAGGGGAAACTGCCCCTATGATTCAATTATCTCTATCTGGGGGATATGGGGATTATGGGAAATGTAATTCAAGATGAGATTTGGGTAGGGACAAAGCCAAACTTTATCATTTTCTACTTTCATTCATAAAGACGTGTTTTAGCCTAGTTAAATTGATTTGAAATTCATGGTCCAAAACCACAATTACATTTGCACTAACCCAATTTATAAAACTTTAGTTGAGAATGTGATTATGGCACATATACTTTTGATATGAGCTCATGCTCTGTGCTTAAAACTCTACATAACAGATAGGTATACTGAAGTTTACAGCATTTAAACTACTAAGTATTGAAAGTGTGATGTGTACAGAGGCAGACTAATACTGGAGCAGTGGCCCTTAATCATTACCCATTGTAATTTCTGTTCCAGAGGGCTAAACCATTCATTAGTCACTAACTTTGGGAGGATTTCTCAAATATAGGTGAGTGAGAAAAATCTGTGATAATTGAGTTTCAAACCCAAAGGGACTAGGGTCATTTCCTACGGCATTGAAAAAATATTTCTTGAACCCAGGTCTTGATTGCAGATGGTAGACTTCATCCAGACTTTCAGTTCATCCAGAGTTTCAATTCAGTAGGAAGTATAGTCCTCAGTAAATACATTTGTTGTTAAACTATTACAAATCTCTGGGTAATCATGCATTCATGCAAGTGGTTTCATGCCTTTTATAATTTTGAATTACAGGGTCCATTTTACAGACCATTGTTATCTTAAACCAAGGCAGGACAACAAGCTGATGATAAACTATTTTTTGGCTCTAGTTTCTACCAAAAATTTTATAGCTATCCATCTTCTCTTTCAGAGTCTCTCTACTATTCCTTGGGAGGCCTCTGGGGATATCTCACATGTGCTCACAAACAGGTCACTTCTGCTATCATGTGCAAGTGCCATTTTCTTTCCAAGATATTTGCCTTCTCTGGGCCTCACATGTCCGTAAACCCTCATGAGAGCAACTCCCTTTACCACTGCTGGCTGTGTGCACTGCACAGGGAGCTGATATTCATGCCTCAATCAGGTTTTCCTGTTTTCCAGGCCCCTGAGGTACTTTTCTTGTATCAATGGCAGGTTTTGTTCTACAGATAACCAAGATGTGTTATCTACTAAGGAAGGAACATCTTTTTTCTTACTTTTTTGTGTTACACTGGTAGCAAAGCAAAAAGGTTTCACAAGGGTTTGGGGATGAAAGATCGTTTGATTCTTGTTTTATTAATTATTTTTAATATGATCATACTTTTTTCCTTAGATCTGAGACACATGCGTGGAGAGGATAGGAAGGGGAAAAGAGGAAGGAGGTGAATAGTGGATGAGCTGCAGGTGCAGATAGTATTTCCAGGGTCCTGGGAGTGTTCAATATATGGCAGATGTTAAATAAGAACCATGCTGTTTTCCAATAGGCCTATCAGATGACTGACGTGTTCATACTGGCCAATCTCAAGTGCCTGTCCTTTTCTTCTTCTTTTCCAGGTAGCTGTTTCTATTAGATGGCTCCTGGTGGAGCCATCCTACAAATGCTCCCTTCATATCCAAGCATGCTGAAATCTCAGGCTGGAGATCTGGGTATAAATATAACTTGGGTCCTCCTAAACAGCATTGCTTAGCTGTTTTATACCTACACTTTTATTTTAATATAACACTGTATTTCTTTGCTGCATTTTTTCTTTTAATTCACTTTACACTTAAATACAAGGGTTTACATTATTATCCTGAAATCTCTAACATCTGCCATCTATTTAGCTGCTTAAATCTCCACCCCTGTAATTTAAATATAATTCGGTTTTCTGTTTCTTCCATTTCTTGTTGGTTTCTTCTCATATTTAAAAAAAATTTCTCTTGTTATCTTAATTTCCTGTTTTCTATTTATGTATTTTCTAGCTGATTGTGGTTTCAGGTTTTAAAAGCTGAGTTGATGTCTGTTTCTTCTTTTTGTTTCCTTCATTTGAGGAATTTTTGTGCTTTCTGGCTTTTATCCCTTTTCAATGTTGTTAAGACTTTCTTTGGCAATTTGGCTCCCTAACCCTATTCATATACTTAAAAATTAATTGGCTAAAGATTTTGCTGACAAAATTCAGTCTGTCTTGCATGGAGCACATTTTAATTTCAACTTTTATTTAAACTTATATAATGCTTTATAAGTATTAATTACTCTACTCCCCTTCCTCAAATGAAAGTAAGGGCCCATGGTGATTGAATTGCAGCTAAAGTCTGGTAAAATGATACTCAACTCATGAGAAATGTTGGCCACCACTGGTGAGACTGTTATTGACCCCAGAAAAAAGAAAGAAGTGATGCCCTTGATACATAAGATTACTTGGCTTGAATTTGCAGAAATACAAATGTTTTGTTCTTTGGTCTCACTTCAATATCAAAGTTCTACAGTAAATCTTCCAGTTTTAAATTATCACTTTCATTTTAAGAACTTGAAGCAGCATCAGAATAAATATGAGGTATTAGTAAGCTTTAAAGTAGAATCAGGATTCTTAAGGCAATGATGGTAGTGTGTGTATGTGTGTGTGCATTTGTATGGAGAATCTCAGCTACATAAAAGAATTTATGTAATGCATTGAGCTTCTTATATATGCCTGGAATTGTATATATACCTTGGTATCTGTATATTTGATATTGTATAAAGTGATTTAGAATTTTTCCTAAAATGGGCATTTATTCCACCAACAACAGTTGAATATATTTATTCCTGAATGTGCTTCTGATATGAGGTATTTTTTTAAACTGCATTAAAAATGTCTTTAACCCACACTATAAATTACTAGAGGGGGAAGGAAAGAAGGGGATTAAGGGCTGAAAAACTATGTATTGGGTACTATGCTCACTACCTGTGTGATGGGATTATTCATACCCCATACTTCAACATCATGCAATGTACTCATGTAACAAACCTCTACATGCATCCCCTAAATCTAAAATAAAACTTGAAATTATAAAAAATAATTTTTCTTAACCCAACCTTAACTTTGGACAAATGAGACAGTATAATTTGTCACTGACAGAACTCAGTGCTGGCTGATCAATCACACACAAGCCATCCGTAACAATGTGCAGGACAATCCTTTCTGCAGGACTGGCCATCACAGAAGACCATTTCCACCCATTATACTTTCCTGGGCACAGTCTATACTTCTGCTCCCCAAGGATCCTGTTTCTTTTGAGAGCTCCTCTCCACCCCTTTCCTATTGGCATTCTAGGTCCACTTTCACACACCACTCCCTTCCTCCTTGCGTAGTCCTACGCTTTCTCTTTCTCCTTTGGCTGGGGATATCTGCCATGCGGTTTCAATCGTTCTTCCTTTTCTCTATGTGAAACTGGAGAGTGTTCAAATCCAAGGAGGGTTGAGGACATTTGCAGGGAGACAATTAAAACAATTCTGATTGATCTCAGTGCCAATTCTCTAGAGGCAAAACAGATTTTGGTATAGCTAGGATGGCTTGTCTCTTGCAGGACATCTGAGTATTATTTCACTGGAAAGACCTTCTATCTCTTTTTTTTTTTTTTTTTTTTTTTTTTTTGAGACGGAGTCTCGCTCTGTCGCCCGGGCTGGAGTGCAGTGGCCGGATCTCAGCTCACTGCAAGCTCCGCCTCCTGGGTTTACGCCATTCTCCTGCCTCAGCCTCCCGAGTAGCTGGGACTACAGGCGCCCGCCACCTCGCCCAGCTAGTTTTTTGTATTTTTTAGTAGAGACGGGGTTTCACCGTGTTAGCCAGGATGGTCTCGATCTCCTGACCTCGTGATCCGCCCGTCTCGGCCTCCCAAAGTGCTGGGATTACAGGCTTGAGCCACCGTGCCCGGCCTTCTATCTCTTATCTTGCTCTCGGGTACAGTGAAAAGGGCCTCTTCTTCATTGTCCAGGCTTTCTACGTGCAAGTTCCAGAATGTGATGGTTGTGTTTTATGTTCCAATGTGAGGATAAAGAGAGAAAAACTTCTTACCTTCTGAAATGGTTGAAAATGAATTTGAACACATCAAAGAACCATTACAGATGGTGTTGGGCAAATCATAAGTAGAAAATCATAACATTCCTTGGTAAGTCCTGGTTTGAAATCCATTGGTTTAAAATGAAATTGAGAAAGTAGATCTAGTTAGGTAGAAGCAAAGATGACTATCAGCTTTAGCTGATGATATTTTCCCAAACCTTCCTTGAGCAAGTCATTCCTGCATATGGTTAGTGGGGAGCCTGTGGCTTTTGAAAGAATTCTGCCTGTGGGCAGACTTCCATCAAATTGAGCAAATAATAGTTCACTCTCCACCTGCTCAGCATAATGGACATTTTCAATGTTTTCTGCACTCTATTGTGCTCTGGAGTTAGGAACCTGGGCTTGAAGATTTGATTATTGATGTGTGTGGTCATTTGAAATATTCTTGGACTCATCTCATCTGCTTTTGGCAGAACTCAAAGTTAAGTTCAAAATACTGAAGGCAAAGCAAAGCAAGTGACAGCTTGAAGTGTTCTTCCGAGATTTTTTTAAAGGACACTTATATGAAATTCTGTGTATTAGGAAAATGTACATTTCAAATATAAATGAGAACATGAATAAATAAAATAATCACCATAGTATTTAATCCCCATAACAATGATTTGATTGTCTTTATTTAAAAGATGCCTAAAAATAAAAGCCAAATCATATTCTCAATGAACATTGATTTAGTAATTTTTAAAATTCTAATGGAGTATGCACTAGTTCTTTAAAGCCTAATATGATAAAAATCTCCATGCTGATGAACTTAAAGATGCATGTTTTACATCCTGTCCCTGAAAAGCAGCACAAGAAAAATAACATATGCATGCTATACAATGCCCCCTACAGTGATTGGGGTTAATGTCCTAAAATATTATTGTTGCTTTATCTTATTTAAACCTCTGAGGTTTAGATTCATCCAATTATCATAAGAATATAAGCTTAGGCTTTTAGACTTGAGTCTTTAAATTAGAAATGACTTAAACAGTATAGAACAGTGTTTTATGAAATGTGAGCTATAGGACAATAGTGTCTAGAAGTATTAGTATATTTTAAACACAGAAAGTTTAGTTTTTATAAATAATTGGGAAATTCTTGGTTAAACAAATTTAAATAGGATTCTTTATTAAAACACTATAATATGCTAAGATACTTCACAGCTCTAGATAGCATTTAAGCAATAAATATTTATCTAGTTCCTACTGTGTGCCAGGAATGGTACCATGCTTTGCTCAAAGAAACATCAACAAATCAGACATGGTTTCTGTCCTCACAAGGTTTCCAAAGTAGTGGGAAGATAGATATTAAACAAATGAAAATGTAAATATTTAGATAGCAGTGAATCATAATGTACTATAGAGGGAAAGAATAAGATGCCATGAGAATGAAGAAGAGGTATCAATTTAATTGGAGGATGGATTTAGGAAAGTCCTCCCACAAAAAGGGTGATCTAAACTGAAGCAAGAAGTGGGAATTAGCCACATAAAGAGGGGTATTTACATGGAGTAAAAAAGCAAATTTAAAGCTTCAAGGCAAGAGAGAGTTTGCTATATAGGAGAGAAAAGGCCAATGTGGTTAGATCTAGCAAACAAGAGACTTGAGATGAAGTAGGAGAAATAATTAAGGATAAGCCCATGCAGTATCTTACAGATCATATGAATGATGATTTTATTCTAAGTGCAAAAGTTTTAAGGAGGGAACTGGTGTTTAAAATATCATTTTCCTGAAAAAGATATTTAGAATTCTTCAAATATATTGACCATGAAAATTTATTTTAATGATAAATTTCCTGAGGAAATTTTGGAAAATATTTTGGCTAATACTTTAAGAAATCCTACTCTAACCAAGGACTGTGTATCAGTTAACAACTCCAATTGTATGGGACCAAAAACAGTAAAAGAGACTTCAATCAGTTCAAATACAATTATCAGCATCAGACATATTCAGAAGGAGGGCTGTCAACGTAGATTTGCGGCTCAAAGGTTATCAGTTTCCCTTGCTCTCTCGCGCTCTCTCTCTCTTTTATTTTTTATTTTATTTATTTATTTTTATTTGTTTTTGAGATGGCGTCTCACTTTGTCACCCAGGCTGGAGTACAGTGGCGCGATCTCGGTTCACCGCAAGCTCCGTCTCCCGGGTTCTGGCCATTCTCAGGCCTCAGTCTCCCGAGTATCTGGGACTACAGGCACCCACTACCATGCCTGGCTAATTTTTTGTTTGTTTGTTTGTTTTTGTTTTGTATTTTTAGTAGAGACGGGGTTTCACCGTGTTAGCCAGGATGGTCTGGATCTCCTGACCTCGTGATCCGTCCACCTCGGCCTCTCAAAGTGCTGAGATTACAGGCGTGAGCCACCGTGCCTGACCCAGTTTCTCTTTATCAGTCCTTACTATTCCTATTTTGGTTTTATTCTGAGGCTCAATAATACAACCCCAGAATGCCAGGATTTTTCACTGTGGTTTACAAGGTAACTGAATCATCTCCTCATATGCTCCCAGACAGAATGCCAGTGAAAAAGAGAAACTTCTCCTGTAACATTTCAGAAAAATTCCATTGCATTTTGCTACCTATCACAGAAGTACTTGATTTGGATTTGTGTTCCCACCCAAATCTCATATTAAATTGTAATCCTCAATGTTAGAGGAGGGGTCTAGTAGGAGGTGATTGGATCACGGGGGTGCTTTTCCCTTTGCTGTTCTCATGGTAGTGAGTGAGTTCTCACAAGATCTGGTTGTTTAAAAATAAGTAACACCTCCCCTTCACTCTCTTCCTCCTGCTCCTGCCATATGAGAGGTGCCTGCTTTCCCTTCACCTTCCGCCATGACTGTAAGTTTCCTGAGGCCTCATCAGCCATGCTTCCTGTATAGCCTGCAGAACCCTAAGCCTATTAAACCCCCTTTTCTTATAGGATTACCCAATTTCAGGTATTTTTTATAGAAGTACAAGAACAGACTAATACAGTGCTCATCTGGGACCCAATCATTCATATCAAGGTATGGTACATGTTGATCAGTTTAGGCTTAAGTAACCTGTAGCCCTGCCTATTTGGATTCCCACATATAAACCTGGGATGAATACTACAAGAAGAAACAATGCTGGAGAAGAAGAGTGCAAAACTCCATTACAGATTTTTTTTAATTTTAGCGTTTAAAATTACATGAATATATTTTGAGTAACCATGTATTTCCTTTTGAAATATGGAAAGGAAATGCAATAAAGCTTCTAAAATAGTACTATCTAAAGGACTAAGTAGGGCACAAAACCAAAGTGCTTTTTGTTGCTTCTGGGTGGTTACAGAAAGTAGAAAAATTATGTAACAATGAAACAGGATACTTCTGTTATTACTACTACTTAATCCTTCACCCCATCTGTAACTACTACAGGGAAGTTATTCTATCTACACTAGTGAATTACTAAATAAATGAAGTTATGTAATTCATTAAAATTATTGCCTGCATCCCTACCATTTTGTGTTTCCAAATACATATACCTTTCACTGCATCAGACATATGGCTAAATTTGCTTAGACTTCTGCTCAGACATTTCTAAGGAACCTAGAAAGGCATATGCCTTTATAAAAATACAAGTCTTAAGGATTATAAAAGACGATTTCATGGTTAGATTCTTTGGCCAAAATGTTCTCCAGTCCATTTGGGATAGTAATAAATATTGGAATTTATAAGAGGCAGTGTGTCAGACTCCTAACCATATAAAATAAATTTTAAAAGTATAAAAGGAAAAAATGCTCTTCCATGAGATAAAAATATGGCCTAAGTGTATCAAAGTAGACTTAGTTAAATTGTGGAGCCTGAATAAAAACCACAGGTCAAGGAAAAGCTATGACCCTTACAGCATCAACTAGTAACATATTTTTAGTCCTACAGATGGTGGTTAACACTTTTGGTCACTTAAACTTTGTTCTTCATTTTATGACCGTTGTACGAAAATAGCTGGGGCCATAGCAGGGAAGGAAATTATCAGGGAGGATTTTGTGGATGAAATGAGAATTCGGGGAATTTTTTAAAAAGGGGTATGAAAACATGTGGCAGATAATCCTAACAGGGAGTCAAATACAGGGGCAAAACAGCTTGACAGATAGAATCGTATTGTCGTCACCTCAAAAACAGTCTCTATTTCCCTCTAATACCAAGAAGTGTCCTGTAGCAAATTTCTTAAGGATTTCTAGACTGGTAGACAACAAAAGCCAGATGGTGTTTTCTGATTTCATTCTAGGTATCTGTGTCCTTCCAAACATCCCTCTCATCTTACAGAAAGAAAACTAGATTTGCCTTTAGACATGAAGAGAAAGGAAAGTATGCTGATATTCTTTCTCTTCCTCTTCCTCTTTTTCTTCTTTCTATCCTTCTCCTACTACTTCTTCCTCTTTTCTTCTTTTGGTCCTTTTAAACTAGGAACTTAGGTATGGAAGTTTGGATGCAGGTGGGTTTAAGCATAAATATTGTATGAAGGTACTTTAAAAAAGCAATCATGGAGTATTAAAAAACTTAGCATATAATTTATATCTATTAGTTGTCCAGTGACATTTTTGGAGAGTTAATGCATAGGCATACCTCAGAGATATGACTGGTTCAGATCCATACCACCACAATAAAGCAAATATCACAAAACATGTCACATGAATTTTTTGTTTTCCAAGTACCTATAAAAGTTATGTTTATACTCTACTGTCATCTATTAAGTGTACAATAGCATTATGTCTAAAAACACAATGTATATATCTTAACTAAACAAATATTTTATTGCTAAAACTGTTAAGAATCATCTGTGCCTTTAGCAAGTTCTGATGTTTTTGTTGGCGGAGGGTCTTGCCTGGATGTTGATGGCTGCTGACTAATCAGGGTGGTAGTTGCTGAAGGTGGGGATGGCTGTGGAGATTTCATAAAATAAGACAACAGTGAAGTTTTCTGCATTGATTGACTCTTCCTTTCATGAAAGATCTCTCTATAGAATGAAATGCTGTTTCACAACATTTTACCCGCAGTAGAAAATTTTCAAAATTACAGTCAATCCTCTCAAACTCTGCCCCTGCTTTAACAATGATGTTTATGTAATATTCTAAATCCTTTGTTGCCATTTCAACAATGCCATTTCAACAATGCACAGCATCTTAACCGGGAGTAGATTTTATCTCAATAAACCACTTTATTTGGTCATCCATTGAACCAGCTCCTCATCCGTTCAAGTTTTATCATTAGATTGCAGCAATGCAGTCACATCTTCAGCTCCACTTCTCATTCTAGTTCTCTTGCTATTTCTACCACACCTGCAGTTGCTTCTTTCACCGAAGTCTTGAACTTCTCAAAATCATCCATGAGGGTTGGAATGCGTTAAAGTTGGTATTTCCAAACTTGTGTTAATGTTGATATTTTCACCTCCTCCCATGAATCATGAATGTTCTTAGTGGCATCTAGAATGATAAATCCTTTCCAGAAGGCCTTCAGTTTACTTTTCCCAGGTATAACCTTACAAAAGGCTGTAAGTATATGCTGAAAAATTTATTTACAGTAAAAATTTACTATGTACTATATATTTTATAGTGTATACTAAAATTTTTATTATATTTTATAGAAGTAACCACAGTAACATAGTAATTTTATAGTATCTAAAATTTACTATTTACCATATATTTACTATTTACTTATACTAAAAATTTATTATAAGTAAATTTACTATACCTCTGGCAGTTATAGCCTTACAAAATTTATTTCTTAAATAGTAAGACTTGAAAGTCAAAATTATTTCTTAATCTATGGGTTACGGAATGGATGTTGTGTCACCAGACATGAAAACAGCATTAATCTCCTTGTATATCTCCATCAGAGTTCTTGAGTGAACACGTGGATTGTCAATGAGCAATAATACATTGAAGTAAATATTTTTTTCTGAGCAGTAGGTTTCAAAAGTGGGATTAAAATATTCAGCAAGCCATGATGTTAACAGATGTGCTATTATTAAGGCTTTCTTGGTGCCACTTGACCATTTATGGAGTACAGGTAGAGTAGATTTAGCATAATTCTTAAAGGTTATAGAATTTTTGAAATGGTAAGTGAACATTGTCTTCAACTTGAAGTTACCAGCTACATTAGCCTCTGACAAGCTAGTAAGCCTGTTCTTTGAAGCTTTGAAGCCAGGCATTGACTTTTCTTCCCTAGCTATGAAAGTCCTAGAGGGCATCATCTTCTAATATAAGACTATTTCATCTACATTAAAATTCTATTGTTTGGTATGGCCATTTTACTTAAATCTGGATAACTTGCTGGAGCTTCTACATCAACACTTGCTGCTTCACCTTGCATTTTTATGTTACGGTCATGGCTTCTTGATTTAAACCTCATGAACCAACCTCTGCTAGCTTCAAGCTTTTCTTCTGTAACTTCCTCACTTCCCCAAGCCTTCACAGAATTGGAGAGAGTTAGGGACTTGCTCTAGATTAGGTTTTGGTTTAAGGGAATGTTGTGGCTGGTTTGATAATCTATCCAGGCCACTACAACTTTCTCCATATCAGCAATAAGGTTGTTTCACTTTCTTATCATTTTTGTGTTCACTGGAGAAGCACTTTTAATTTCCTTCAAGAACATTTCCTGTGCATTAGAAACTTGGATAACTGTTTAGCAAGAGGCTTAGTTTTTGACCTGTTTCAGCTTTCAACATGTCTTCTTCACTAAGCCTAATCATTTCTAGCTTTTAAAAAATAGTACACATGATCATTTAATACACTCATATAATTTATATGCATCAAATAATTGTACTTTGAATATCCGTTACCTAAATATTTACCTTTTATTTATAGTAGAAACATTTAAATTTTTCTCTTCTAGCTACTTTGAAATGTATAAAAGTTTATTGTAAAGTATAGTCATGCTACTAATCTATCCAATAATACTATGGCTTATTTCTTCTATCAAACTGTGTATTTTTAACCTGTTAATCAGCTTTAATTTAAAGGGAGAGACCTGTGTCTCTTCTTTTCACTTGAACACTTAAAAGTCTTTGTAGGATTATTAATTTGCCTAATTTCAATGTCGTTGTTTCTCAGGGAAAAGTGAAGAGGGGACATGGGGAATAGCTAATTGGTGGAGCAGTCAGATCACACACATTTAGCAATTAAATGTGGCATCTTTTACGGGCACGGTTCATGGTGACCTCCCCCAAGTTCAATAGTAGCATTGAAGATCACTAATCACAGATCACCATAACAGACACAATGATGAAAACGTTTGAAGTATTGTGAGAATCACCAAAATGTGACACAGAAACACAAAATGAGCATATGCTTTTGGAAAAATGGCACCACTACATATGCTTGATATGGGGTTGCCACAAATCTTCAATTTATAGAAAATGAGATATTTGTGAAGCACAATAAAGCAAAGTTCAACAAAATGAGAAATGCTTGTATTCTTATAAAAGTCCAAATGTGTTTATCCCTAAATAACCACCTCTTAGTTTTTGTAAGAAAAGGGATGAGTAAATAGCTAATAATCACATGACCCTGTAAAGTAAAGGAAGCATGTTTGGAAATCCTATTAGAATTATGTATTAATATAACTTTCACAATTATTTCCTGAATCGTACAAAATCCCATGCATAATGTTCTGTTGATGATATAAATGCTTTTAAAAATTTATCAAGATATATTAACTCAAGCAAGCCATACACATAAATGAACAGTGGTCTATTTCTGAATAATTTCTTGAAAATAAAGTAGTATGATATGTTTATTCTTTGTTCCAAATGATAGATACACTTTCTCTATAGAAAGTGAGATTATTAACATTTATATATAAATGATGCTAAGGTGATGCTTAAGTATAAAGATATTTTTAACAGAACAAGCATGATTTAAGCCTTCCCAATGCCATATACTGTAAATCATCAGATATTAGTAAACTAACATTTATACTAAAATTTTGGAAGGATATTTTCCCACTAGGTAAATTACCATAAATGTAGCAGTTTGGAAACATGGTGTCTTATAAAAAGAGAGCAACCACGATGTTTTGTTTGGTGTCACATTTTACATTGAACACATTATCTGAGTGTTTTAATCTGCCACGTTATTTTTAAAAACAGACAAACTAGGAGGGGATAATGAAAAATGTCTATTGGTATCTGGCTAAATTCACATTAAAGTAGAACTCAAGAATTCCAATTTTCTTTCCCTTAATTTGTGTTAAAATGTGGGTTTTCTCTTAAATATACAGGTCATGGGATACAACATTGCTTTTAGCTAATCTTCCTTGGCCCCATCAAATGGTCAAATAGAAAATTTGCATATTTACCAGTTTACCTCCCCTACCTTTGGGATTCCCCATGGCAGGTTCTACACAGTTTTTTTCACAACAACTGTGAACTTCTGGCATACCAGCCTAGACCTTTTGCTTGAATCTCTGCAGGACAACATGTAACTAATTCCTCCTACTCTCATTAAACCAGCTTCTCTACACACAAGACAAGCAAATGGATTTATCTATCTATGATCCAAGCCTCAGAGCTTTCAAACAAGCTGTTTTGGTGCCAAATCAAAGAAAAGTCAGCAGAGATAAAATAGCAAACTTCCCTTGCATAATTTCTGCCCCCTCCCATTTGCCAAATGCACTGAATCATGCTATAATTATCCAAAGCACAAAGTCTGAGGGTAAATATTAACAAGTGCTGATTTTTTTCTATTCAACATTTCCATTGTGCATTTCTTCCTCTCCACCTTCTTCATTTAAAGTGTGATTATCTCCCATCCTGATTATTATATTTTACTTTCCAAAAAATCAAATTCCAGCATCAACCCATTATTACTAATTATTGGTCTTTTGCCTTCCTTTCAGAAAACATGGCATCCTTTACTTAAGGATCTTGCAATGTTTGCAATTACACTTTTAAATGAGCTTCACCTTTCTAAAAGTAGGCAAGATATAGCCAAGAGTGATTATACGAAAGATAGATTTGTGAAAGAAGTTATTAAATCAAATTGGTCAGGATTCTTCCACCTGCAAGTGAAAGATAAAAATAATTAAAACTTTCCTAAATTAAAAAAAAAATCATTCATGGCTAGATCTAGATCTAGGGGCTCAAATAAAATCAGCTGAACTTCTATCTATCTTTCAGTTTGGCTTCTGTGTTGGCTAGGTCACAGAAAGCCTTTTTTGTTCTTCTGGTGGTTGCCAAGAGTTTTAACTTACAATCTATCTTTTTATCATTCTACCCAATGATTTATACAAATGTCATAAAACTGTGTCTCATTGTCTTTTACTGGGACACATGCTTATTCCTGAGCAGGGACAGGAGACCTGGGGGCTCTAGTTGGCTGTATCTTGGTGACATTCCATCCCTTGGATCTAAGGGTAGAGCCAACTCCCTAAAACCACATGGACAAGAGTAGAAAGGGGGACTTGAAAAAATTAGGGGACATTTTGAGAATCCCAAACCAACCAATGTGAAGTAAATATGACATGAGGAAAAATATGTAGATATGTCAGTAAGGAGTATATGTATAATATAAACAAATAATCATGAAGCTCAGTACATCATGATATAATATTGGAAATATTTTACATTAGGCAGTAATAATTTATTATTCTTTATTTTTTTCAAATACATAATATCTAGGGTTATCTAGAGAACTAACAAAGAGTAGATGAAATAATTTTGCATCAGGATCTCATAAGTGTTTGATTTTCTTTTTCCCCAGGAACCAGTGACTTTATTTTCTTTAGAAATGTATACAAAAAATTCCATGTTTCCTCAAGGCCCAAGCCCATTCACAGTAAGTCTCACAATGTCCAAACTCTTCACTATTATACATTTTCTGCTGTCCACTTATAAATATTTTTCAAAATAGTCACAAATGGTATACTCAGGTGCTTAAAGATGTACTAATAACCAGGAACATAATGAAACATGGGTAACAAAGATAATGATTACAGTCTATAATTTATACCCCTTTCAGTTGTATTTTGTTGCCTCTAAACTAACAGCAAGTAAAGTTCACAATTTCATGCAGCAGCCACTTTTGCTGAAGTGGAGTGTAATCAGCATAGTTATCATTAGGGTACACTGAAAGACACAGCTACTCTTATTGAAGAGTAGTGCTCTAGACACAGAAACAATCTGCATTTTGTGAACAAAGAAATAGATTATGAGTGGTGATTGGTGACCAAGAAGTATACAGATTAATATAGGAAGAAGAAGACTAATTTGTAAGTCCAGAGACTTGACTTCTGGTCATAATTTATTAACTTGCTGTGTGACATTAGGTAAGCATTTCACCTATCTGGGCTTCGGTTTTCTCATTTTCAAAGTGGGTATATACATGTGTGTGTGCCTTCCATTTTCTAAATTCACTTTGATGTGCTGAGATTCTATAATCCACCTGGAGGAGAGGAAAAAGGCATATAGATTAAGTAAGCACTTTTGAGAACCTGGACCATTTGCATCAAGGCTAGTAACTGTGCTCATAATAGAAGTATTATAGAAAGATACCATGCTTGGGAGAAAAATGGCATTGGCAACAACAGAATCCAAAATCTCCAAGATAACACATGCCCCAACATAAGGCAAGAGCTGAACAGAGTTGGAGAAGGCTGGCAATTTTCTTTACCCAAGAAATCAATTACAAGAAACTAAATAGTTCCTTACTACTATTCACCCTTCCTATTATGATGATCGTAGCCAAGGGGCTCTCTGATTTCAGTTATTGGACCAGCAGTAGGCTCTTGAGGCAGAGTGGACTAGTGAAGTTTTGATCAGGGATTTGGATTTGGCAGGCAAATAACAAGTAATTTTCCTTCTTAAATGGATGAACTTATAACCTTTGGGAGTTGTTAATGGTCATGACCTCTACCATGTGGTCAAGAGAAGGGAGAGAAAACGAGTAGAGAGAAGGACAAAGTGGATATTCAGAAATGTGAATAGGTGAGAGACAGATAATTCTGTTGGCTTTGAAGTTTCTCTTCCAGTTCTTCCTGAGACCAGCAGCATTCCTGTCCTTGAGTTATATAAGACACCCTAGTATTATTCTGAATTATTATTAAGGAAGTTTTTTCTTAAGTTAATTTGAATTAGTTTTAATTAATACAAGCTGGTGGGAAATGGAAGCTTTATTTTCTGGTGGTAACTTAAGCTTTTTAATATTTCCTTTAACTCTTGGCATTTCTGTTGATGAACCATTGAGTAGATACTAGGTACTACACATAGACTATTTTCTTTAATGCCCTCCAAAATTCTATGATGTGGACAATATTATCTCTTTTATGCAGAAGATTAAAGTGAGGTTTAGAAAAGTTACCAAATTCACCCTGAGTTAGATGGCTATTAAGTGGTGAGGCTACTTTCTAATGGGCTTACATTAATTGGATTCTAACTCTGATCAGTTATCTCAGGTCCATGCTTTTAACCACTATTTCATAAGACTAAATAAGGTGTGAATTGCTAGTTGGAAATTCAGGTTGAAGAGAATGTATCAAATGCTGATTTTCCTAATACTTTGCAAGTTTTCAAAAAAGGAAATCAATATTGTTTTGAGTCAAGAATGGAGATATAAGGAGTGGTTGATTTTTAGGGAGTTTGATGTCAAAATCAATGTATCTTGTTATGTCAGATTCTGCAATTCTAAGTATTGCAGCTCTTATGGAGTTGTTTAAAAAAGGAAATTATGTAAGGGTTAGTTCATTTAGAAATGCAGTCTGTGCCTCATTTAGCTGGTATTTACAGTGCCAGAAGTCAAAAGCTACCACTTCAAGAGTTAGTGGATTCTCCCTCAATGAATTTCTCCAAGTCTGCAGGACCTTATAACTCTTTCAAGTCTGGCTGTATTGCTTTCACAAGGATTTTAAATGACAGACCTCCAGTTGGCCACAAACACATTCTTGTACAATTCCTTCACTGATGTACTCTTAACAGTTAACCGAACTGTTAACTTACTTTTAAACAAAACTGAATATTTGAAATGTCTGACTGCTTCCTATCAGTATAAAAATGTAAGTTTGGACAACAGCTGCAATTCATTTCATTGAGGATTAAGTTTTGCCCAAAGAAGGGGAAAAAAGTTGTCTATAACAAGGGAAGAGTGATGTTCTCAGTGCAAAGAAACAAATATACCCACAGCTTTTTAAATATTGGTTAACATAAAAATGACTTTGAAGAATAAATGAGAAACATTCTTTCTATTAAATTCATCTTATTTCCAGGTGATGAGTAGCATCAGACCATAACTATTGTAAAAGTATTAAAGAAAACGGAAGATAGGATTTGAAGTATATTACAAAAATTCAACAGCATTCACTACACCATGGTTGGCCAAACATTGTAAAATGTCACAGTTGCTTTATAAAGAATGAGAAAAGTATGCCTTTGAGGTCTTTTCTCATTGAAAGCCCTTACAATCTTTCCTCTTGATGAACTAATTGGTATCTTTTCAACTGACTAAGGTTATATAACAATATTAAATAGATGTAAAAGATTTTACAAACACTCATAAACCACCACTGCAGCCTAACAACTCTCTCAAATATGCACAATATCGTAGCAGTAAATGTGAAGGAAGCTCCTACGGCCACTGGTCGGACTTCTTAGGGCTAACGTCTTGGCCAAGTCATGGATTTCAAGATCAATCATTGCTTTTTACATTCAGAACTGAGCATTCTCAGCCCACCTAGCAAGGATCAGTTTCTTAATAGCCAACTTGCTCATTAAATCTTCCAATTAGTGTTTCCAGAAGCAAAGCACAGAGGATGAGAGACGTAATTTCAGAGCCAGCTGGCCAGTGTGAATCCAGTATGAAGCCAGCTCTCCCACTTGGGCAAATGGCTTAACCATCTTGTGGTTCAAATTGATAATCACGCAAATGGAGATAAGTACTAATTCCAACCTCATAGGAACATTGTAAGAAAAATATTAATAATTAGAAGACCTGTAGCATTGTAGGAAGCACTATTTAATTGTTCAATATAAAAGTAAAACGTACTCATTTGTTCCAGCAGTATTGATTATGTGCCTACCAAAGGCTAGTTAATCACCATGCTTTGCTTGAGATAGGTAAGGTATCTGCCCTCATGAAGCTTTCATTCTGGTTAGAGAAGGAAGATAATTTGAAACATAAATAATTAAATAGACATCATTTTTCTAGGTATTGATACATGTTATGAAGAAAATAAACTGAGTGATGAAATGGAGAAGATTTGAGGTGGGGTGGGGAGCAGTATTGAATAGAGATAGTATCCTTAATATTTGAACCAGGGCCTGAGGATGAGAAGGAACCAGCCATGAGAATCACAGAAGGGAGACTGGGAAGAATGAGGCAGGATAATCTTGGATGTCCAGAACTTTATTGTGAAGGAAGAGTATAGTAAGAGACTGAAGGGCCCAGCAACGAACTGATGATATAAGACCTGGTAGGTCACCCTAAGAAGTTTGTGTTTTATTTTCAATTTCAATGAGAATGTATTTCTATTATGGCTCTTTTGGGTACCCAAATTCGGGTAAGCAAATTTTACTTAAACAAGCAAAACAATTTTGTTGCATATGACCAAAAAATAGTGAAGAAAAAAAAATCTGGTCCAGGCAGAGCTAGATCCTGACTTTCAGTAATAATTTCAGGACAGTTTTGGCTTCTCTATGTATTTACTTTCTCTATTTTGGTTCTACTCTCAGGCAAGCTTTTACCTTAACATGGGAGAGATGACTACTAGCATGTCCACACTAACACCTGTTTTCCATGCATAAACAATTCCCAAGGATGACCCTTATTGTTCTGCACTATCACAAACTCACTTGGGAACCAAGCACTTTGACTCTGATCTACTGTGCCTCATTGACTTGCCCACCCAGAGCTAGAGGGTGGAATCAGCCTCACAGAAACCTCTTAGGAATGAACACAGATGGTGGATTTCCCAAAGAAAAGCTAAAGAGCTCCCAGCAGAACAAGAGGGAATGGATTCTGTGCAGGCAATCACAAAATATTTTTTATCAGATATTTGAAGAATTTTTAACAAAGTAAGTGATATACTCTTGGCTACATTTATGAGGTACAATCTTTTTGATCCACCATTTGTTCATCCAAGAATATATTGTTCTTATTATTCTATAACTCAAAGTAGATTTTCTATTTAGCTGCCACTTTTCCTGACTGCATAAAATATAATTTTAATGCCAAGTAAACTCAACTTAGGAATTTCCTCATTCATATCAATCCTCTTTTTTTTACCTGAAATGATCTGCAATCCAGTGAGCTTTTGTAACATTATGTATTTATGAGGCTGGGTTTGAAGGATCAGGGATATGGTCCAAGCTCCTAATGTGTCCATGCTGGCATCCACTCAAATGTACATTATCCCGACCCTACATTTTGGCATCCATCTTCACTGGCATCTGTGGAGAGGCAAGTTCTCATCTGATATGCACCCGTCCATGCACACAGGATGCTCTTGGACTCTCAGAGGAGTTGTGTTAGTCCATTCTCACACTGCTATAAAGAACTGCCCAAGACTGGGTAGTTTATAAAGAAGAGGAGTTTAATTGACTCTCAGTTCCACATGACTGGGAGGCCTCAGGAAACTTACAATCATGGCAGAAGGGAAATCAGGCACATCTAACATGGTGGCAAGCAAGAGAGAGCAAAGGAGGAACTGCCAAACACTTACAAAACCATCAGATCTCATGAGAATTCATTCACTACCATGAGACAGCATGGGAGAAACTGACCCCATGATCCAATCATCTTCTACCAGGTCCCCCCCTCAACAAATGGGGATCACAATTTGAGATGAGATTTGGATGGAGACACAAAGCCAAATCATATTAGGAGTCAAACCTCTCTAGGGTATTTCTACATCCCTTATAAGAACTTGAGAAACTTCCTGATTATCTGCTATATAATCAAAACTTGGAAGGCCATATACATCCCTCCTGCCTAGACACCAAGGTATTGTGCCTTCTCTTCCACTGCCAATCACTCCTGAGTGTGAGTATCTCATAAAGGCTTCCTGCCTCCTTAGGCTCACTTAGAGGCTGGGCACATTTAATGTACTCTCTTGTTATTCTAAACCTCTTTTAGAGAGAAGACAATCTGGAAAAGATGGCATAAAGCCCCTACCCAACCTGTACTCCTGCTGCTCTCTTATTAAGCTTTTCTTCTCTCTCCTTGGCTTTTCTTTTAATTAACTTCAGGATAGAAAATTGACTCTTATATACATTCTTCTCATTTCTATTGTTTTATACAATAAGTTGGATTTTGGTCAACCAAAGCTAGGCTTCAAGAACTCAAAATCCTTGATCATATATATCTTTTGCTTAGTATTCTAAGGTCTATTTTTGAGAATTTACATTTTTCCTGTTCTGTGTGACATCCCTTCTCCAGAGCAGTGAGCACAATCCACACCAGCTGATCTCTGAATGTCCCTCTATAGATAAAACTACTGCATGCTTATGATCCACTGTCAATTGAGTGATGGATGGTAATTGATAAGGTTAGTTTATCTGAACCTTGTTTTACAGGTGACAATTCTCATCTTGTTTATGTCTTTTTCCTAAAATGGAACTTCCAGGATTTCTTCCAATCCATGAAATGACTCTAAAATTCAGTTTTTGGTTGTAAGCAACAAAAAATCTACTCTGGCTACTTAAAGCAAAAGGGATTCACTTGGATCACACTTGAGGATCACAGAGGAATGACATTCAACAGGAATTTAGGTAGCATGTCACCACTGCAGTGATAAACAATAAGCTCTAACCATGACTCACATCCTTTATCATTCTGGTCCAGGGAGAACGTATCTCATTTTTCTGGCCCAGATCACAGTCTACTGACTCTGTGTGTAGGAACACGGTGAGGGAGGATCTGACTCCAAGACTGTGATAGGAAGCAGATGCTACTTCCCACTGAGACTACATATAATGAGGAAAGGATGACATCTTTGACAGAAACCAAGGAGGGATTAGGAAGGAGAAGACCCCCTAGATAGATGAAAAATGACATAGATCCACTAACAATTCTAAGATTCTATATTTTATATATAATATTGCTTCAGGCTAGAGAAGTCACTAAGGTGGTATTGGGAATGTTACTGTAGCCTCTTTCTGAAGATTAATAAAAGAAAAATAATCTCCATACTATTCCTTCCATCAAAAGCAAACTTCTTAGAAAATTTACTTAATGCCTCCTCCTATACAAAACTGTAGTTTTTTTTATAAGGGAGAAGGACATAACATTGTTATTCAGTTCCTCTGCTGACCTGAATGGGTCATTATTTTCTATTAACAAATAGAAAACAAGCAAAATGTTAGACCCAACAGAAGAAACCTGACTTTGAGAAGAATCAAAAGATACAGAAAAAGTAGGGTAAGAAAGGTGAATGTAAGAAAATCTGGAGAATGAGAAGGAAAAGCAGAGAATTGCATTTATAATAATGCCTTAGCAACAGCTTTAAATAGAAAACACAAAATGAATCACTATGACAACTGGAGATCTCTATCTCTCTCATCCTCCTTCTAAGCCTTTCTGCTTCCCTTGCTACCTCTCTCTCCCTTTCTTCTTTTATTTTTGACATCATTACCAGATCCCTGCTATCTGCTACTGGTGAAAGACTTGCAAGCTAACATCACCAACCTTGATTACACACCTCACCCAAAGTGATCACTTCAAAAGATTAAACAATTCATCAAAAATAAAAATACTACATATAATTTCTTGCTTTTTTTCTTTATTTAAAGCTTCTGTAAACACCTTTAATTTCTTCTTTTTATGTAATTGTAAGCATTTTCCATACAATGCTGACTTACAGCTTTGGCTCTTGTCATAACAACACGGTAAATAATCATAACATGCTTTGAAAATGTATAGTTTGTGTAAATCTACACTACAGTTCTATGTAAGCTTGCCCACAAATATGTTTTCACTAAATTGGGACTGCCTACACCCAATGGTGAGAAACGTGTATAACTCTATTTCCCTAGCTTTAATGATTTCTTGAACAGAAGAGCCCTTTAGATCTTAGCTGGATGAAGACCAACAAATTTATTCACTCGGCTCAGTAACTATCATATAGATATGCCATTTGCTTGACACATTTGATAGGATAACTTCTTTAAGATATATGGCTTTTAATAAAAATAAAAACAAATATTTATATTAATATTTTATATTAAATGATAATATATTTTAATAAAGTTAAAATCATCATTATAATCTTCAATATTTATTGAATACTGCCTGTGAACCACCTGTGCCCAGCACTTTAGTTTCATTCAGTCCTGATAACCATCATATGTGATTATACGTAATGTTATTTATTGACATATATATATATATGTTATCTCCATTTTAGAGGTGTCATGAATAGCTAATGAATAGTAAATGGTACACCAAGGTTTCAAACTGAGCTTATTCAGGAGCCCATTAGGCATTAAATAACCCTGAAATCGATGGACTGGAGTGTGCACTGGGCAAAGATGTTATATCAAATTTAGTTTTGTAATCAGTACTTAAACTCATGAGATTGGTGTTAGTGCTCCACCTGCTGAGTTGATTTGTTGGAAGAAGAATCTTTGCTAAGCTCACCAAGGCACCCTTAGTAGATTACCCTGTTTTACTTTCCTCACAGAACTTCTCCTACCTGAATGTAAGTTGAAAAGAGCAGGGACTTTGCTTATCTTGTTAGCACTGTTTTTCCAGCAACTTAGATTGCCTAACCCATAACAAGTGCTCAATCGATATTTGTTGAATGTTGAACTTGCATATTGGATCTCAACCATAAAAATAAGCTCTGTATCAGCTGAAATGGAAATCAAGTCATAGTCCCATGGATAATGCCATCCATTTTTCCAGTTCTTCCTTTGCATTCATGTGTGTTTGTGTGTGGGCATTGTGTGTGTATAGGTGTTTGTGTTTGTGCGATGGGGGTTTAATTTCTATTTGTGGGGAACAGTGTTATTTCTAGCTATAGTATCATGGAGTACATGGGACCTAAAAATGTGCCACAGACAAATGTTTAAAAGATACCTTGTTTTTTGAGACAGGGTCATGCTCTTTCACACAGGCTGGAGTGCAGTGGCACAATCTCAGCTCACTGCAGCCTCCACTTCCCAGGTGCAAGTGATCCTCCTGCCTCAGCCTCTAGAGTAGCTGGGACTACAGGCACAGGCCACCATCCCTGGCTAATTTTTGTAATTGTGTGTGTATGTGTGTGTTTGTGTGTGTGTGTGTGTGTGTGTGTGTAGAGACAGAGTCTCAACTATGTTGTCCAGGCTGGTTTCAAACTCCTGGGCTGAAGCCATCCACCTTCCTTGGCCTCCCAAAGTGCTGGGATTGCAGACATGAGCCACTGCCCTGGGCACACTTGTCTTTGAGAATTTAAGAGGACAACATATGAAGACGATTAAAAATATGAGCTCATAGTCTGGCAGCCTAAGTTAAAAATGATGTAAATTTTAATTATTTATCTGTAGTCTCTTATGATTTTCACGAAAATATAATCCTTTTGTTCCCTTTGATTTCAATGCTTATATGTTTTGTTTCATTTTTATTTTATTTAACTGGCTAGATCTTTCAGTTAAATGTTGGAGAAATGATAGCTAGAATCTGTGCCCTTTTCTTGATTTAAAAAGAAATATTTTAAAATACTGCAAAATTATAATAATTGCTCTATATGCTATATTTTTTGGCTGATTTCTATTACTAGCTGCACTGGGTATCAAATTATTGCCTCTTCACTCCAAATACACTCTTCATTGTCTGCCTGTATAAATGGAGATGGGCCCTTTAAGATTTTTCCTTTGACAGCTGGCATAATGTTAAACTTTGCCAGTAGTGGGTTGTAGAGATAGATTGCAGGAGGAAAGGGTTTTCTTTCCTGATTTTGGGGTGGTAACTGTGCATGGTTCTGCTCATATGGATTGTCCAGTGCCCAGCCCCTACAGCACAGGCAGCTCCTCTAGCATCTTCTTTTGAAGCACTACAGCTTCTCCAAGATCAGGTTCCTGCAGCATGGGCAGCTTCCCCCATGTCCAGCTCCTATAGCACAAACTGCTTCTTCAGTGCTAGGCCACCAGAGTGCATGGAGGGGAGAAGCCACCAGTGAACAGCAGCTTCCACTGGCATGCCTCTCCTATTGTTTCATTGCACAGTTCCTCCAGGAAGATACTGCTCTATGAACAGTTTTCCCGCAAAACCCCAGAGCAGGTTTCTTGTAATTTCCTGAGGGCAGATTTTCATCAAATTCCAGTGGCATGGCACCCTAGTAACTTCTCTACCATCTCCCACTCCAAGAAGTTCTGGATCTGGAATGGGGAGATGGTCTTCTCTGGGCACTGTATCTCAGCCCTCGTGGTAGTGGTGCATTTTATATTTGCTGTAGCTAATCCTTCACCCACTCTAATAACACATTTTACTTTAAAAAATCTTTTAATTAAACTTTTCCTATTCATATTGCTGTGTGGTTTTCCTTTCCTGATTAGACCCAAACTGATATACCAGGTTAAGTCACTTTTCTTCTTATTTTGCTAAAGATTTTATCATAAATATCATTAATGGGCACTGAACTTAAAGTCCTTTTCTCCACAAGTTGAAATAATGATGTGTTTTTAAAAGTATGTTGATGTGGTAATGTATATTAATGTCTTTTTAATATTGAACCATCATTTCACTGCTGGAATAAATCCAACGTGGTCATGATTGTTTAGGCATTGTTATCTTTCGTTTGCCAATATTTTCTTAGAACTTTTCTGTCTATGTACACACAGTTCAAGATGTAATTTTCCTTTTTTGTTTGTCTTTGTGTGATATTGACATCAGGTTTACACAAACTTCATGAAACATCTTAGAGAAAGTTAGATGATCTTCTGTCGTCCAATTTCCTTTCTTTTCTGACCTTCCTTTCTCTTCTCTTGAGCAGCTGCTGTGGAACCTCCGCTCATGCTCTCCACTTTTGCCTTAGGTCTCCATCATCTTTAATTTGAGCTATAGCAAAGCTTTCTTCCCTTACCCACAGTGTTATTCAAGTTATCTTTTCAAAACATCAGTTTCAAACAGTCCTGTTTTCTTACATAACAACTTTCCTGAAAACTTACCAAAGGCAAATATGTACAAGCCACCAGTGAAACACATATTATAAGAAAAAACTCCTGGAGTACAAAAAATTGATCCAAACTTCCTAACTACAGTTCACCTTTTAGATATTGTCTTAAAAGTTTGTAATTAGCATTTCACATATGTTCTTTGACTTTGTTCTCTTCATTCCTAATTACTAATGCAGTCAACAGGCTTAGGTTCAATGAGTAACAAATTGAAGGCTAACAGTCTCTATGTGATGATTTCCATCTTTATCTCAAAGCTTATTCAGTTCATGAGGTCTTTGCTTTCACCTATGTCAGCACTTTAATTTATTTTCTGTTGGTATAATAATATAGGTAAAATGCAATACAACATACAATTTAAAAATTTGTGCTAAGATGCTGGTGCACCTGCAAATTACACAGCTTGCACTACCAGCAAAAACACATGCAAATTTAGAACATAAAAGACAATTTGAGGATTTTCAAGCATCGTGTTTGAAAGTGAGCATTCTTTGAAAATGTTAAAATGGTCAAGGGTTCTATTTACAAAAATTTTTGCTGCTTCTTCACTGCTTGAAGAGTAAATTCAAACTTCTGAACATGCCATTCAATGCTATCCCTACTCCCAGCTTATTTTTCAAACTGGAATGCCCACATTTTTCATTTCCATTTTCTTGTGTACCACTCACTGTTTTCAAACATACCTGGTTTTCTTGCCATCTCCACAGTCATGATGTACCATTAATCTGGCTTTACCATCTCCTCTTCTCTTCTTTTAAAATCACTTAAATTTTACAGGTTTTGAAAATAGTAACTCCAGTATGAATTTTCTTCCTTCCCTCTTATACAGTTAACAGGCTTAGGTTCACAGGACAAGTTAATTTTTCCTCTGTGTTGCCAGAATACTTACTTGTTTTGAAACGGTATCTTCTGATTAGAGATAACTATACCAGTTTGGGGTACAGCATTAATCACTTCTTGTTTTCATATTTCAATTAAATGGTTTCAGTCATTATATAATTCTTCCAACAATTTCTTCTTATTCCCAGGGCCTACATTCTAGAATAATTCTGAGGATGATAAAAGTTCTGCTAACCACTAACACGTATGCAATACTTACAATGTACATTTTATATACTTGAAGCATATGGTCGTAGCAGCAATTCTACTGAGTACATATTAGTATAATACTTATTTTATACGGCAGGATACTAAGGTACAGAAAAGTTAAGTAACTTGCTCAAGATCACACAGCAGTTCTCTATGGCTTCTATCACTCTGAGCTTTGTGCGGAGGAAAGCTGTAGGCAAACGGTGAAGAAGCTGATTGTGTGAGTTACTCTGAAAACCAGGGTGGCACAAGTAGGTTTTGGGCTCAGGTGACATAGTATGTCACAGAGTAAAAGACAAAGAGACTCTCTTCTCACTTCTGAGTAGGCCTCATCCTGGCTTCAGTGCAGACAGGATTTAGGGGAAGGCAGTGGCTCAAAACCTTGAAGGTGTTCCATTTGGGCAGCTCTGGAAGCCAAAATTCCTAGAACATCTATTGGCCTTCTCATGAACTGCAACAGCAGTGTTGGCATAGGAAAGCTTTCAGGCTCAGAGAACATTGCAAAGGAAAGCATTAGGGTAGTAAATACTGTTGGGGTGATTTATCTAGTAGTGTCAAGAAATAACTGGGTGAAACTTGGCTAGACTGTAAATCTTCCATTATGAGGGACTGGGCAAAAAACACTAAGGTCTGCGTCATTCCCATCAGTAAGAGTGAGACGCCAACAGTGCCTATGATTTTGAGAAGTCTAGAAACTGGGATACACAAATGATCTTATCTATTCCTCCACAATTAGCTTGCAAGATATGCATTATCATTTCTACCACAGACATTTAAGAAACTGAAACTCAGAGAAACAACGTACTCAAAACCAGGACTCTTGTAAGTGGTAGAGCTAAGATTCAAACCTAGCTATTTCTGACTGTGAAGTTCATGTTCTTTCCACTGTACTATACTGCCTTCCTGTAATCATGCATTAAAAAAAAAAAAAAAAAAAAAAAAAAAAAAAAAAAAAAAAAAAAAAAAACCCTATTTTTTTTTTTGAAAAAAAAAAAAAACACTCTATCTTCTGTTTGACAAATATAGGCAAAGCATTCCTTTCTCAGTACATGGCATTTCTCATGACCTAGAAATTAGAATTCATTGATAATTTTGTAAAATAAACTCCCCAGTGAAGGGGTTTGTCCTCACCTAAGATAGATAAGCTACGGTAAGCTGCTACAATGTAATGATTCTCAATGTGGTTTTCCTTAGAAAATGTAGGTTCAGATGTAGCTATCACTTTTAATATGTACATAAATGTGTGTATATACCACAGCTGTTCAACTATCAGTTCATATGGTGCACAGATGAGAGGAGGCCCTCTGTTTCCCACAATACACAGCCTACCTCTTAGAAGAATTAAAAGAAAATGTTTACAACAAAATGTGTTTCCCAAGACATAATATTCCCCATAAATCTGGGCATTATTCTACTTAAGACATTCTTTGAACTCCTTCCTTTATTAAAATAAAATAAAATAAAATAGTGTCTCAGAGGTAGAAAGGAGAGAGGGTGCCATAATATCATTAGTAGAAACACAGCCCAAGCAGAGGATTCCTTCCACACTGAACTCGAGTCCATGTATCTCAGTTCTGATGAAACTGCAAATTTGATTTTTCTTATAGGAAACATGATTTTGCATTAGATTTAATTTTGAGGAATTTATGACTCAGAAGAAACTTTAGTTCAATTCATTGCAAAGAAGGGGGAGATGCCATTGCTATAGCCAAAGTTAACAGTTTCTTTGTGAACCTGAGTTCAATTTTTTACCGTTACATGTAGGTCAGGAAAGCATGTTATTGATTCATTTGGACACCTCAGCCAAGGATGTGAACATTCTCTGGGGTGAGCTAGTTTAATCTGTATTTGCTTCTGTTTTGCTCTCAGCTGGTCCGAATTGATTGGGTCAAGTTGGTGAAGTGATGGCATCTTTCCTTCTTGGTATCTAATTCTGACCCACTGAATGTCAACAAAGTTTCAGAAGGCAACGCCCCCTTGGTGGAGCTGAGAATTTAAGTCCTCATGCTACACAATTCGTGTTTTTATTGAAATTAACAAATACAACAGATATGTGTTTATATAAATGTATATTATTAAAAACCATATTCATAAGCTGGGACAGAGGTGATGGGAGGAGAGGAGGAAAGCTATGTCTGGGAGTCCCAAGAGTCATTCCCTCATAGTTATGCAAAAGTTTCCAAATTAACGGCCTGAAGAAAAATCATGAATGTATTTTGCCAAGAATGTTTCCCCTAGTCTTTTCATCCCAATACATTTTCTATGTGTCTCAGAAAATGAATCCACTCCTTTCTAACATCTTTAACTTATTGATGTTCATGATTTTCTACACTTTTCGAATCAAAGTGTGAAATAGAACATTCGTTCCAAAAAGATGCACTTTGAGTTTTGTATTTGGGATCTAGTAGGTTGTTTAGATTATTTGAGGTTTTTCTTTTAACAATTATGAATAAACTACTGTTCTGGCACCAATATGGATGATTAAACAATAAAACTCTGAAGCAAGTTCAATAATGGAATCACAATGACAACTCATAAGGGTTATACTCCATGCGAGGCCATGGCATTTCATTGAAATGCCTATTGTTTCTTTAACAAACCAGGTGTCACAGCTTTTGGGACTGGTTTGTGCAGGCCGAGTTACTACTGAAAGTTTAGCCTAGTGTTAGAATATCTTAAAAGGAAAATTTGTTGAAAAGTATCTTCAAGTCAGTATTAGAATCTGAAAACCTTGCAAAATGAATACTTACCCTATTCCCTTATGAAGCAATGCATTATCTCACTATTTTCCTACTACTCTGTGCCACTCCCATCTTTAGTTAGTCAAACTTTTTGTCTTTTGAAATTCAGTTCGAAAACCACCTTCTTCACAAATTCCTCCCATATCCTCCTCTCTCTTTTAAAATCAGTTCTATCCTTTAAATGCCCATCTTATTTTACCTGTATCTCTTTGGAGGCAGATTTAGTCTTTATTATGATCACTTGACTACATGTCTTATTTTCCCTACTTGATTCTAAAAGCTCTTAGAGTTAGGTTCATTATCTGATTCATCTTTGAGTTCTTCATAGGTACTTAGTCCTGTATACAAGCCAGGAATACTAATAAAAAGACCCAACATTTATTGCATATTTACTATATCCCAAGCAGTCCAGAAGGCATCATTTAATTCTTTGAAGACCATACAACATAGGTACTATCATTTTTGTAGTTTATGAGTATGAGACCCCAAACTTCAAGAGAGTAAGTAACTAGTAAATATTCAAACCCAGGCAGTGAGACTTTGGAGCTGGTGCTCTTAAAACACAGAGAGAGAAAAGGCACGAAATTAAAAAAAAAAAAAAAAAGGTTTAGCAAGTAACTGACGGGAATTACAAAACGGAGATTAAGATGATATGTTTCGGTCTTCACTACAAAGACATTAAAATAATCTAAACCCCACCATCCCACCCTCTTTATTACAAAAATAACAATTCACAGTTTCTCTATTTCTACAGTTTTCTGGTCAGTTTTATTTTAACCTGGCAGAGCTAGAATTTAAATCCAGGGATAATAAAATCCAAAGTCCTGTATTAACCATGATGCTAGGGCTTTCTCACCCTTTAAGGTTTTTCCTAAACTTCTGTTGTGGCCATTTCCATCGTGTTGTTCTGTTGCCCTATTGACCAAGTGCTAGTGCCTCCACCTTTAAAGCCTGCCATATATTCTTAGGCTTCTCATTTCTTCCACCAGCCTCCTGTTTCCAAGGTCAAGGCAAGTCATCATTTTCATTCTTTCTTTGCAGATCAAACATTTATACTTTGTAACATTCTTGTTGCTCCTCTCTGTGCCCTTTTCAAGTTATATCCACATGATTTTAATATTAAGTGACCTTGAATTATACAATTGTTGATCTAATAATTGTCCTGTGCCTTTTTTTTTTTTTTTCTGACCACAATATCGACATGATGACACAGGCCGAACTGGTTACTCCACTGTCGTGTGCATGAATACAAAAAAACAAAGGAGCAGGTGAGAGTAGGGGAGCTACCTGCCAGCTGGAACTTTAGAAAAGAATGATGTTCTGTAACCTCAGGAGCCATTGAGCACAATTGAACCTTGTCTATTTTTGGCAATATATAAAGGATAGATGTAATATTGTGGCTTCCCTCCCCTGTCCCCTCCACTTTGGGGATATATGGAACTAATCTAGTGCATAATGGTAAGCAGGCTAGTAATCTTGGTTGCATGGTACTTTGGGTTAGAGTGCAACTCAGAACTATTTTTGGCATTTTCCTCCTAACAAGGTTCATATTGATATAGCAATCCTGGACACACATCTTTTCTATATTCCAGGATTTCTGTGCTTGTTCTGTACAAACAGCATGACATAATTTTTTCTTATACACACGGGATATAGATTTTATGATATGATTATGTAGAGCTTTAGTTTTCTTAAGCTATCTTTGTTTTCTTAGGTTAGCTTCTGTCAAAATACTTAGGTGTAATTCAGAATTTTAACTTTTTTTTGCACACACGATACAATAGTCTTTTCTTCCCCTACTTGTAAGGGTTTTTTTCTTTCATATAAATTTCCCTAACAGAAAAAATATATATACACACATACACTAATGATAAAACACAATGCAACCCTTGTCATTACCACAATTATTATTACTCATTTAGGCAGAGAAATAGTCTTATCACAAGCATTGTTTTATGACTTTTCAATTTTGAAAATTCAATCTGGCAAATTTGGTGACAAGTTTCCATAAAAGATTCACCGAATTATGTACTAAAGTAAATCTTTAATAGGCTGTTATCTTCAATCCATGTATAATTTAAATACACTCTGCATTTCATTCTTTTGGTTTCAACTGTGTGCCTGAGCCTCAATGTTACCCTCCCTGAGAGCACTCCTCAAACTTTAACGTGCGCACAAATCACCAAAGGATCTCATTAACAGCCACATTCCTAGTAGTTCTGAGAGGAGGGCCAGAGATTCTGCATTTCTACCAAGGTATCAAATGAAGCTGATGCTGCTGGTCTGTGGAAAACTCTTTGAATAGAAAACACCTTTGTGCATAAGAAGTTCTCAGTTAAACCAGTGGAAGAGGTATGCCTGAGTCTTCTCTTTTCCTAAATGCTAAACCAATCAGTCATTCATTTAACAAATGTTTACTGAACTCCACTCTGTACTACATAAATCAAGTGTTCTCCTTTACATTGCAGATCCATCTACATTTTTTCATTTCCACTGATTCTACTATCCAACTTTATGCTACTATTCTTGTGTTTTGGAACTTTTGCAATAGCTGCTGAATGTATCTCTCTATATATGTCTTTGTTCTCCCTTCAATTCATTTTTAAAATAGCAAAAAAATTGATATGTAAAAATACATAGTATTCTGATGTATCAAATACATCAAACTTTCCCATTGACTCAAGATAAATTTCAAATTTTTTAGATAAAAATTTTGGAAAGATCCTGCTTACATTAATACCTTCATCTCCCTTTACCCTCCCCTTGCTTTTGAGCTTCCAGCCACTTTGGCTCTTTTAATTATTAAACTTGCTACACTTTTTCCTATCTCATGTATTTCACACATGCTGTTCCTTTCCCTAGAATGCTCTCTCTTTATCTAATATTATCCACACTTCATATCTCAGATTAACATCACTTCCTCAAAAAACTTTTATTTGATTTTCCAAACTAAGTCAGAATATCCCATTGTAAGTTCTTTTAGTGTCACTAATTTTCATTTAAGGGAAATTTTCATAGACATAATTATATCATTAAATATGAAAATTAGTCTACTTCATTTGATAACCAGTTGAACGAAGGCATGGATCTTTTCTCTTTTAGATTCCTTTTAAAAAATATGTATTTATTTATTTGAGACAGGATCTTGCTCTGTCACCCAGGCTGGAGTGTAGTGGTGTGATCTCGGGTCACTGCAACCGCCGCCTCATGGGTTCAAGCGATCCACCCACCTCAGACTCCTGAGTAGCTGTGACCATAGGCACATGCCAACACAACATGCTATTTTTTTTTGTATTTTTGATAAAGATGGGGTTTCATCATGTTGCCCAGGCTGGTCTTGAACTCCTGAACTCAAGGGATCTGTCCACCTCGGCCTCCCAAAATGCTGGGATTACAGATGTGAGCCACTGTACCCAGGTTCTTAATTCCTATATGCTTAGTGCTTAGCATAGTGCCTGCAACATAGTAGGAAATGAATGATTTTAAAAATGGAAAGGGAATATTCTAGATCATCTGAATCCCTCTGTTAAAACAGAAGTAGTTTACCAGTTTTAAAGAACTAGGCTATAAAACACATATGATTAAAATATGCTCCAGTTTCTTAGATGTGTTAATGAGGTGTTTCAGAATGTTCCAAGTCTTCCATACCATTTATAAGGTATCCATTTTTTTCTCTGAAATTCATGAGATGATTAATAGAGAACTTAAATTATTTGCATATTAGAAAACCCCTGCTGCCTATGTATTTGAGAAGTGTTTAATATATTGCCACATACAACCTTCTACTGCTTCATAAATTGTTTCTGATAACACACAGCTTTTGTATATGGTGAATAATTATATTTGTTTAAGAATCCTTTGTCAAAAAGGAAGATGAATTTTCAGGAACAGTATCCCAGGAAACCCTTGAAATTTTATTATTTGGGTACTCTCAAATGGATGGCTTCATCCTTTATCTAGTTGACAAATTTCTTCTCTAATCATTTGTCAAAACATATTTCAAATCTATTTCTTAAAGTTCGGCCATCACTTTGGGACATAAAAGGAAAGAAATGCAAGAATGCCTGACAATGACCCTTGAGCCTGCATGTCCCCACTACTTTGGACCACAGGTCTAAGAGTTCTCTATGATTTCTTTAGAAAACATTATTTGATAAATATTTTTCAAGGTCTGGAAAGTTATCCTCAACTTTCTGAAATGAGTGGAGAAGCAAAAGTAATTTTGGCAAGTCCATGTGTTCTTCATTGCATAGCAAACAGGAAAATAATGCAAATTGGTGAACTGAAGTGATTCAGTTTGTGGCGTGTTTAACGTATTTTCAGAAGACTGCTATTATTGTGTGACCCAGGAAGATCATAGGCAAAGACCTCAGCCCTCCCCAGGAGGACACATTGTGTATCTCCAAAGTGGTGAGTCAGCTTTATTTTAAGCCCTGAGTGAAGTGGGGAGCATTATTCTCCTCAGGTCCATAGTGGGCTCCAGGCCAGCAGCAGCTGTCAGCTCAGTGGGGTTTCAGCTCGCTGCTCAGTGCAGATTGACTTGGAGCCCTTGGCAGGGACAAGTGAGAGACGAGTGAGTGCTTACGGGAAAACACTTAAGTTGTCTATTCCCTCTTCATTGCTGATGTTTTACAGTCCAAGTTCTACTTAGTAAACATCAGGAAAAAGCTGCTCCATCCTCAGTAGCAGTGCAAACATCTATTCTCACCAGTACATTGCATCAGTACAGCTTAACTGAAGGTCACTGAGCTCCTGAACCAACCAACAATGTGACGGTGGGTGTTTTATCCCCACAGAGGGCATCTGACTAAGGATTATTGCAGGGTTATTCTCAGCTGCATTTTTGTTCTGATTCTTAATGTTACTCACCTTCTCACATGTATGTCTCTAATCTTACACTGTTCCCAATGATTTCATGCTATGAATATAATAACCATTCTTTTTACTGTCTTTTGCATTTTTCTAACAAGCCTTATCCTAATTTTGTCTTTTAATTAACCATTTAACACATTTAAGATGTTTAAAATTTATCTTCTAGCAATGCTCAATTTCCCAATTTACAGACAGGGTAAATGGCTAAGGTAACTAGTAGGAGTGCATCCAGAGACTCTATTAGTCCCTTTAGAGTATGTGAAGACTTGTTTTTAGGTATTTTGGCTATTTCCCTCTGATTTTCGTTTTCTTCTTTAAGTCAGACCTCATTGTTGCATCCCAAAAGGATCCAGGGATACACTTAAGAACAATTTCATCTTGTCCACGTGGATTCTGGGGAAAACCACAGGGTTTAGAAAGAGTCACAGGAAATAAGCAACTTCTCACCCTAATTCTAGTACTCTCATCTCCTTCACCGTCTTCATGAACCTCTCTCCTTCTTCCATCTTTTTTCATTGATGTATAATATTTATACATATTTATGGGTTGCATGTGATATTTTGTTACATGTATAGAATGTAAGGATCAAGTCAGGATATTAATCATATCCATCACCACTAGCATGTATTATTTCTATGTGTTGAGAACATTTCAAGTCCTTACTCACAGCTATTTTGAAATATATAACACGTTGTTGTTAACTAGATTCACTCAACTCTATTACTGAGCATTACAATTTTTTTCTTCTTTTGAACTGTATGTTTGTACCCATTAACCAGACTATATTCTCCATCCTCCCACACACACCCACATACTTGCCAGCCCCTGGTAACTGTCATTCTACTCTCTACCTCCATGAGATCCACTTTGTTAGCTCCCACATGAGTGAGTACACGCAATATTTGTCTTTCTGTATCTGGCTGATTTCACTTAACATAATGACCTCTAGTTTCCTTCATGTTGCTACAAATAACACGGTTTCATTTTTTTTATAACTAAGTCATATTTCATGCTATTAATATATCACATTTTGCTTATCCATCTGTTGATGGACACTTAGGTTAATTACATATCTTTGCTATTGTGAATAGTGCTGCAATAAACATGGGGTACATGTATCCCTTTGATATACAGATTTCGTTTCCTTTGAATATTCAGTAGTGGGATTGCTGCATTGTAAGGTGGTTCTAGTTTTAGTTTATTGAGAAGTCTCTATACTATTTTCCATAATGGCTGTACTAATTTTGCATTTTCACCAATAGTGTATGAGTTCCTTTTTCTCTGCATTTTGCCAGCATTTGTTATATTTTATCTTTTGATAATAGTCATTGAACCTAAAACTAAAAAATTACTAGAAGAAAACACGAGAGAAATATTCTAGGACATTTATATAGGCAAAGATTTTATAAGTAAGTCCCCACAAACGCAGACAAAAAAATAGACAAATGGGACTATATTAAACTAAAATGCTCTTGCACAGCAAAGGAAATAATTAACAGAGTGAAGAAACAGCCTGTTAAATGATAGAAAATGTTTGCAAAATATTCATCAGACAAGGGATTAACATTAATATCCAGAATACACAAGGAACTCAAGACCAAAAAGCCAAACAATCCCATTAAAAGGTGGGCAAAGGATCTATATAGACATTTCTCAAAGGAAAATATACAAATGGCCAAAAGGTATATGAAAAAATGTTCAACGTCACTAATCATCAGGGAAATGCAAATCAAAACCGCAATATTGTCTTACCCCAGTTAGAATGGCTATTATTTCCTTCTATCTTTCCATTTCACCATAAAAACGTTTCATTCTTCTGTTATTTAATAACATTATTCTGAGGCCTACGTTGCAGAAGGTGTGCTAGGCAGTAGGGACATAATAATAAATGAGACAGAACTTTTACCTGCCCAGCTACATTCTGGGGAGGAAAACCAAAAGTAAACAAGTGAACAGTAATAACCAGGAGAATAAAGGTTGCTGTTACAGATAGTAATGGAGACCACTTCCTTTCTACGTAAAATATAAACACTTTACCTAGCATTCAGGAAGACCTTTGAGAGTTGTATTTAAGCAGAGATCTGAAGAATAAGATCACTTCAAACATGCAAAGAACCCAAGGGAAAACATTTCAGGCAGAGAGAAAGAGAAGGATCAGGAAAGAGCTTGTGTGTTTTTGAAAAGACTTTTTGAAATCCAGTGTAGCTGTGGGATAGCAGAGTTTCACCGACTGAGCTTGGTGAGTGAGGCTGAGGACAGATCACATGAGAACCCTGGGGGTCATAGCAAACTCCTGAAGAACAATCTAGGCTCTTTGGGTGGAGTGACCCTGTGAGAACTGTAGTAATTGACTCTTAAACCCAAGTAATAATTCCAGGAAAATCACTGGCTTGGTAGATTATGTACAGACATGATTGGCCTGGTCCTGGGGTGGGGATGAGAGAAGAAACTCAGGAAGTCCATTCTCATGACTATTGTTCACAGAGAAGTATCCAGAAGAATCAACTTTTGCATTTTCAAGAGAACATTGTGGAATGTAATGTATACAGTATGTATCTCCTAGCACTGGGGGAATGTCTCACCTTTTATTTCCAGTCCATACTTCTACCCACTGGGTGATGTGCTTATCTGTGCATTTAAGATCTGTTTATCGATCATCCAGGTTGGCAGCAAAATGGAAATTTTTAGGAAAATTTAACTGAGCCCAGCCTACTTGAATTCAAACTAAAACCACCTCAGGAAATTTCTTTTAGCTTTTTCATTTTCATGGTTATTTTCTACATGGATGTCTATTGAGTTTGGACTTTGTACAATATTCCACATCTGTTAGTGTTTTACTCTTTTTCATTCTTAATATGCTTTCATCACCTCCCTTGTTGCATTTTAAAATGTAATCATTTGATTCCTAACCACCCCCCTCCAGTTGATTTTTGTTTGAGGATTACTATCAAGCTGTAAACTTCTGATACTTTGGTAATTGTTTTAGAAATTTAAAATACAAATGCACTTTATGCATTATTTTCCAACAAAGCATTTTTAAAAACTTACTTCAAATGAAAAGTTTAATTGGCTTCTTTGAATAATAGGTTGAGCCAAAGGTGAAATAATATGTTATTATTATTTGTATTATTGTATTTCAGAGCATGTGACTCTGTGGAGACCTAGGAAGAGTTACAAATACTGGTCCCAGATGGTGGAATAACACATGTTCTATGTCTTAGTATGAGGAACAAATCAAGCAAGTAAACTATTCCCAGACCTTTATTACATAGCTCAGGTCTGGAATGATTATTGTGCTTCTGGCAAGACACAAAGGTGGAAAACAGACATTTAAGTGGAGTTAACATTAAAGGAATTATTGCATTCTTTTCTGAACATAATCACCTGTAACTGAAAAAGCAATGGTTCCACATGTCATGTTCTTTATTGATTTCTGTTAGATATTGGTACTTATTTGACCTGAGTATAGATGTGGGAGGTTGCTAACATAGAGATAATTGAGAACTTAATAAAAGTATACTTGGTTTGCCAAGTGGTTATTGATAAGAATAGAGGAGTATATTTAGAGCAGGGGTCCCCAACCCTGAGGCCATGGTCCAGAGACAGTCCGTGGCCTGTTAGGAACCAGACTGCACAGCAGGAGGTGAGTGTTGGGTGAGAGAGCATTACTGCCTGAGCTCCACCTCTCGTCAGATCAGCAGTGGCATTCAATTCTCACAGGAGTGCAAACCCTATTGTGAACTGTGCATGTGAGGGATGTAGGTTGCATGCTCCTTTTGAGAGCTAGTGCCTGATGACCTGAGGTGGAAATGTTTCATCCCAAAACCATCCCTTCTGCCATCTGTCTGTCCATGGAAAAATTGTCTTCCATGAAACCAGTTCCTGGTGCAAAAAAGGTTGGGGACTGCTGATTTAGAGTATGTAAAAGTTGGTATTTCAAAAAACATAAATAGTATGCTTGTGTTAAAATACATAAAATCATGCCCTCCCTCTAACACCTATATAATTTTAAATAAATTGACATCTATTTTGTTCTCTTAGTGCAAATTTGTGGAAATAATTTTGTTTAATCACCTTGTCATATGTATTTCTGAATACGTGTTGCAAACCTCATTCTCAAGACATTTCTTAAACTGAAGTCCCTATTTTTGAGCTACTCTCTCAATATCTCATTATTATTATTCTTCGTTAACACTTTATTTCTCTTATTGAGATTACCTGGATTTTCTGAATATATTGTTATGGTCTAAGAAGAATTTTTCCGTTATACAGCATGAGAGTCCTTTGATTAATATAGCTTTTACAAAATTCAAAAAATTAGTAATTAGATCAAGTCTGGTTCCAGAAAATACCTTCTTTTGGCTGAATACAACCAATATGTGCCAAGCAGTACATCGCCCAGGCTGGAGTGCAGTGGCACGATCTCTGCTCACTGCAACCTCCGCCTCCTGGGTTCAAGTGACTCCTCTGCCTCAGCCTCCCAAGTAGCTGGGATTACAGGCTCCCACCACCACACTTGGCTAATTTTTTGTATTTTCACTAGAGACAGGCATTCACCATATTAGCCATACTGGTCTTGAACTCCTGACCTCAGGTGACCCACCTGCCTCTGCCTCCCAAATTGATGAGATTACAGGCATGAGCCACTGCACCTGGCCCATCCTCCATCTTTTAGCATAAAACATAGTTATATACAAGAGACAGATACTCAGAACTCCAAAGAGAAAAATCACAAATAAACTCTATTCATAAAGCTCTCTGGGCTTTGATAATACAATGTGTTATAATGGGAAAGAATAAAAATAGTTATCCTACCTTTCCTGTATGAATTTTATCTTAAAAGTATTCCAGATCGCTTGTGAAGGAAAGTTTTTATTTATTAACTAATTCAAGCTAGTAAATTCAAGAATTGAATTTAGAAAATCACCTAAAACGATTCTCGCAAAAACAGAAGTATAACTCAGGCCAAAGTGTCAAGGTATTTTATTTAGTTAATAATAATAATAAAATCTTGTATACAGAATTTCAAACACTACTTCAAGGTCTCCTTTAACTAAGGATGGACATTTAGACACAGAGAGGTAAAAGAACCTGGCCATTGTCATGCAGGAAGCAAGTGGCTTTATCCATACATAACATTATCACAAGCTAAGTCTTGAATGCTGGTCTCTTGAGACTCTTAAGGTATCAGACTCTTATTTTGGTGCTTTTTCTATGACACCCAAAGTAGAATGTCCTCGGAACGTCCCTGAGGATCTACCAGGGAAACAAAAACAATGAGTCATCAAATAGCTGTTGTTTTTACTTTTATTTTGCTGGAAGGAGCCTGAAAATGAAACAGCGAGTGAAAACTTTGAGGCCTCTCTCAGCAGACTGAAGTTTAGGGAAGTCCATGTCTGCAGTGGTCAGGTTCATCGATTGTTCCATCAGTTTAAGCAAAAACTTTGGTTCTCCACAATTAGTGGACCTGCGGGAAGGAGGAATCGGCCACAGATTCTTCCCCAGCCTTTTCCATGACTCTGTGGCTTACTGCTCAGAAAAAAGGAAAAGTATGAGGAAAACAAACAGAGATGGACCTTGTTTGAACATTGGCTCTCGGACTGCTGAATCAGTGGGCTGGACACAGAGGCAACTTCCTTACTGTGTGCGGTCTTCTGCGGACTTCCGGGTGGGGAAGTTGGGGTATATGTATTGTCGAATTAATCTCTCAGATTATCCTTGGAAGGAACAACCTCTGAACCTGTGTGTTGATTGAAAATTTCTTATAGCCAGAGTTTCGCAAACTCGATGTGATTGCTCCCTCCCACCACAAAAATTATTGGGGAACGGAAAAAAAAATGAAATTCTGAAATTCAATCGTATGAGTGTGGTTTCTTCTCAAGATAATTTATCTCTGGAGCACTGAGTTAGGAAAGTGTGGAAATAGGGATAAATGGTAAGATACTCTGCTGCTTTCTAGGGTTTTGTGAACCATTAAAATGTTAAAATAGTGATATCTATTTACTCATAACTCATTCAACAGTGGTTTCTGAGCTCTGTCTACATGCAGAGCCATGGAATGGGTACACGAAGAGATACAAAATAAGAAAAAAATTTTAAAAGCATGATCCTTCAACTTAAGGAGCTGACAAATTTACCATCTTCTTAAATCAAACATTTATAAGAATAAATATTTGATGTAACCATTACTTTAAGTGTGCAGTCTTTCTTGAAGCAATATATATAGCCATTCAAATATCATTTTGTCACTCTCTCTCCCTAAATTAGTGTCCTATGAGAGTTAATATCCGATATCAGTCTGAGCACATGAAGAATGGAGTATGGCACACATAACTTTCAGTTAATGGGAAGGGCTTGGGTCCTCAGGCTCCATGGGTTCTGTTGTGACCAGCTCTAGGACTACATCCTTCCTCCAGCTGGTGATGCTAGTTGTCTTGCCATTTGCCACTGAAGCCTGTAGCTGACAAAATATCCGAATGAGTCTTTCTCAGCATGGTCAGGGCTGAGTAGTCTGCCCTGGCAAATGAGACTTGGATTGGCTTCTGCTGTGTTCAGACCCTGCAGGGGTCTGACTCTGTCAAACTTCAGCCTTGTCCTCTGCTCAGCAATCCCTGGTACAAGTCATCTTGTCAAAATAGAGTGACAACCTCCCCAGCTACAATCTCAGTTGCTTTGAAACTCGGAGTAGTTCCAGAAAATTACCTCTGAGGCATTCCTCTGTCTGACTGCCACATGGTGCCCAGGTGCGTGGCCACATCCTGGCTTTGTTACTGGGGGATTTTTCAGAGGTAGCCTCTTTCTATAGGCCTTCATGTGGAACAGGCATAGCTTTTCTATGCCTTAAGTGTTTCCCTCACCCTTCTGAAATGTTTTCTCTTCTCCTCAGAGAGGATATCCATCTCACACTCTTGTTTTTCTCTTCTTTTCTCCTTCCCACAAATTCCTAGACCTGAAATGTGTTGAGCATTTCTTTTATTTCTCTCAAATCACATCTTGTGTTTACATTCAGTTAACCCAGATGGAACATGTTCTCCACACCGTAGTGTGTTCCTAGGCTTGTTGTAACCTAAAAGGGGGATAAAACCTCCATGGAATCTGAAAATTCTTTGCTGTTAACAATAGCCTGTTTTGATCTTAGAGGCTGAGTATTACTTTGCTTTGCTCTTTATAATATCCAAATGTCCCCCGAGGCTAATGGATGCTTTGGGTAAATGAATTTTGTATTCAGAAAGGCAAAAAGTAAAACATATAATAATATGTAAGGCATCATTTTGTTTACACTTATTATGCTGATCATTCGGGCTTGTCTTTCTGCCAGAGGTTCAAAGGACTCAGGACTAAATCTTCATTCAGCACTAAAGAAATAAGTGAAACCTAATTTTCAGTGTAATCTTCATGAAACAGTGAGACCATAAACTTTCAGGAGTTTCTAGCAGTGATGAAATAGGCATTATTTATCAACATTCTAGAAACTTTCAGAAGCTTCTAGAAATGACAGAAGCTACTCTGGGTGCAGTCAGTAGAGCCCTTGATGTAAGTAATCAATTCTCTCAAGATAGCTATCGCTGTCTGGCAATACCTCCCTTTCGTGCCTATCAGTACCTGACCAGTCCCAGCAGGAATGGAGGTGAGAATGCAGGAGAGTTACTTCTTCAGGTTGCTTAGACAGAGAATGGATGAAAGAGGTGGAAAAATGGAAGAGGTCAAGAGTTCTAGTCCATGAAGCACATGGGAGATAGTCTGTAGGAGATTTTTGGAACTTTTCTGGAAGCATGTGAAAGAGTCTAAGTTTCTTAAACATCAGTGGCAGCTTGGAGAATGGTGAGGAAGACAACCTGGAACATTTCAAGATTTCTAAACTTTTTTATCCCCTTTCCCTCTGTTGGGACCTGGAAAAATTCCCATTTTGGGTCAAAATGGAAATGGCTAGAGCCATGTAATTACTATTGATTTAATTTCTTTTTTATATTGCTGATTTAATCTCATTATTTAGGAATTTAAGTATTATTATTTTTTCCATTTGTAAGCATCAAATCATTCACAGATCATTTGATTCTGAAACCCAGCTGGTTTCTGGGTACTGATGACTGCTTTTTAGAGTTATTAACACAAGTGATGCTAAAATAGAACTTTTGTACCTCTCTCTGCCTAGAAACCCCCTTTTTCCTACTTTGTACATGTTTAGCTTCTACTTATTCTATTTCACCAATTCTCAAATCCAACCCCCATACTTAAATTAGGCCCTAATATACTTTCTCATTTCATTCTCTATTTTTCTTACTTAGCACTTAACTTGATTTGTAATTATATATTTGTGGGGTTTTTTTGATTTTTTTTTGTTTTTTTTTTTTTGAGACGGAGTCTCGCTCTGTCGGCCAAGCTGGAGTGCAGTGGCCGGATCTCAGCTCACTGCAAGCTCCGCCTCCCGGGTTCATGCCATTCTCCTGCCTCAGCCTCCCGAGTAGCTGGGACTACAGGCGCCCGCCACCTCGCCCGGCAGGTTTTTTGTATTTTTTAGTGGAGACGGGGTTTCACCGGGTTAGCCAGGATGGTCTCGATCTCCTGACCTTGTGATCCGCCCATCTCGGCCTCCCAAAGTGCTGGGATTACAGGCGTGAGCCACCGCACACGGCCTGTGGGTTCTTTTTATGTTTGAAACTACAATTCGTTTTTCAGAGAGCCAAAGAGGGGAGGGATAAAGAGATGATTGTCACAGATGGCAAGTGGGGTCCAGGAACCTGAGAACACAAAGGGAGTGTTGAACACAAACACCTCTGGCCAGGCACAGAGCACTTGCTTCTTGGGTTTTACACTGGATGGCCCCAAGTCATCCTCGGCCTTCCTCCTCTGCCCCACCAACAGCTCATATTCATGATCGTTACTTCCCTACTCAACTCCCAATTTCTTCTTCTTCACTCTCTATTGTTCCTTCTCCAGCATCCTCTGTGTGAGCCTCAGCCCTAGAAAATTAGATGGGAAAGACATTTCCCTCCATTTTCCAGCTGAATGGGAAGGGACAGATTTTGAAGGAGGTAGTGGGAGGAATGTTATAAGTCAATGAAGAGCTGAAGTATAGCAAATGTGCTGTGTACTTTAAAAAATTAATATGGTCATGAGGATCTAAAGTAGTAGGAAAATGAGTCAGTGAATGTAAAAACATGCCTTATGGTATGTAACGGCTTGGGAATTGAACCCTGGCCAGTCTGACTCTAAGGTGCATGATACTCCTGTAACATCCAGCTGCCTGGTGCTCAGAGCTCAGCATCATGATTGACCTAAATTCAAATGCATTCCTGACACTGCACTCATGACCTAGGCTCCTTAACTTGGTTCTTTTACGACAAAGTTCCTATTTCAATGATTTTCAGCATTCCATCATTTTTTATCTGCCCCAACATACCTTCACAACAAGATGCTTTTCTGTCAGTAAGAGTGCGTATTATGATAGAGTAGAGGCTGGATGGAGGTAGAGTTATATAACTTGCATATGGACTGCCTTTACTCTGATCAGTTTCCGACACATACTGCCGAGGGGGAATTTTCCCCCTTCCTATTTTTGAGAATCCTTTTCAGATTAGAAGGAGGGTCACTTGTGCTGCAGTTCTTGCTTTGTGAGCCCCTCCAATGTCTCAGTTTCTTGAGAACCAGGGCCCACAGATGGCCAGAGATTTATTCCTGAACACACCTCCCCTGGTACTGTAGCAGGACGAGAGCAGACAAAACTCCTCAGACACCCAGTTAAGGAAGGAGCTTTATTCGGCCGGGAGCTGAGCTTCCTAAGTGAGCAATTCCTGTCCCTTTTAAGGGCTTACAACTCTAAGGGGGTCCACATGAGAGGGTCGTGATCGATTTAGGAAGCAGGGGGTATGTGATGGGGTGGGGCGGGGGCGGGGGGGGTTGCTGCATGCACCAGTAATTAGAACAGAGCAGAACAGGACAGGGATTTCCACAGTGCTTTTCCATACAATGTCTGGAATCTATAGATAACACAAGCAGTTAGGTCAGGGGCTGATTTTTAACTACCAGGCCCCGGGCACACGCCGGGCTGTCTGCCTGTGCATTTCGTTATTGCCTTTTAGTTTTTACTTCTTTCTTTGGAGGCAGAAATTGGGCATAAGACAATATGAGGGGTGGTCCCCTCCCTTAGTATATGCTACAGCTGCACCTTCCAGGTCCTGACTTCCCAGGTATCTTCCTTAACTTCTCTGTGTTGCTGGCTGTTCATTCTTTTCCAGCACCATTCCCATGTCCTGCCGCACCTGTCCTAACCCCAGCACTCTCCAGCACCACACTTTCTTCACTGACTGGAATGTCTGCCAGCTGTTTACCATGAGTCTTTGGCACATCTGTGTAGATCTCCTACTCTTTATTTATACTCCAATAAGTCCCCAGAGGACATCCTTGTGGTCTGTCTGGTGTCTGGTTCTCCATCATTCTAGCCTCACTGCCATGTCTGGGTCTTCCCACCACATAGATCCACACAATTATCTTTTGTTCTTTATTGTTAACTTGAATTACTTTTAATAGCTTCATCATGGATGAATGAACTTTTAAAAAGGGAAACGTGTCTTCCTTACATACATTTTTATATGAATTCTTGTTTTATAGTCCCTGAATGAGTCGATTTGTTCAGGAAAACACAATAGAGCACAGATGTCTGGGCCAAGGGTGCTTGCTACATAGTATTCTGTATAGGATGCTTTCAGGCCTATGAATATTCATAACCAAAGATGGACATGTTTCCCATTTGGAGGGCTTAATGTATTTTTTGGGGGTCAGACTTGTCAAAAGTTGGATTTATAAATCAAATCTGTGAAATATTTACTCAAAAATATCACTAGCAAAATGCATGAACGCATAACAAAGCCCATGAAACCACTTTACTAAAAACATTGAACCTTTTAAACATAAACTTTCTTCACGAGGTTGGGGCCTGCTGGCTCATATTCTTGCCCAGAGGAATTTCTATTGTTTTTACCTCTGAGCCGTTGAGAATAACAATGGCAAGAATGTGTTGGCATGTCATGGTGTGTTGTGGTGCTACTGGGTGGGACCATTGTCACATATCCATTTTGTAAAATTCACTGAAGGAAAAAATGCTGCAATGTGAATTTCTGTTCCTTCTGGTAACTGTGGCCATAGCAATCGCCTGAGACAAAATGGGCAATTGACTTCCTTTTCCCCACTCAGAGTGGACATAGGCTAATAACATACTCTGGGGATTTAAACATTAGCTACTGTGTTTTACATTTTTTGATCTTCCAAGGTTTTTGCTTATGATGGGAAGACTCACATAGGGGCAGATAATAGTGGGCAAAACATTTTCAGTTAGTAACAAAGTACATTCAGATTTTCATATGAAGAGGTTTTGAATACCTGAAACTTTGGAGTATCATTTCCTTGCTAATACTCGCATCTATCTATCTATCTATCTATCTATCTATCTATCTATCTATCTATCTATCTATAGATATATGCCAATATAGATATATGCAGATATATAGAAATAGATATATTCAAACTCCAGTAAAATGATAGGGTCATACAAATATATTCAGTTGACTGTGCTGTTTGAGAGAAGTTCAGGATGAGGTCACATCTGAAAAGTGTGGAGAAAATGCCAGTTTGGAATTTCCATTTTTAAGATACACTTCCTACCCCCCTCCACCAATAAAATATAGGTTATATGATTCCAGAGCTTTCAGTTAGAAAGGTTTCCTTTCAGGGCAGAAGGAAAAAACTGCAAGTTATTATAGCCCATGGTATATGTTTAGGGAGAATGGGTAGTAACACATAATTTCAATTTATTTCTGGACTAAATTAATATGATTTCATATTATTTCAGACCATAGAGCAAAATTATCTGATAGAAGCTGATTGCTTTCCCAAATGAACTGGACTATTACTTACTTTGATCAGTATTTCCTATTAGAACTACTACCAGCCAGATATTTTAAGAAAATAAAATCGCATTTGTCTAATCCTATTGCAAATTAATAATACAAATACAAATAACAACTTAACATAAACTTGCAGGATATGTGCCTATGTTTCCATTTTCCTGTTAGTTGGATTTTGGTTGATAAGGGGGGATTGCCCACTAGCAGTTATCTGTCTGCACAGCCATCCTGGAGTGTTCTAATGACTAACTACCTTTGTAATGTCACTAGTTAGATCAGTTAGAGTTGATGTATGGATTTGCATATCATGCTTTCAACTCCCAGTCACCTTGAAATTGAATTTAATTTTTTTCTGGTTACCTGAGAATTTATGCAACCCATAATTACCTGTAGCCCAGAGGCTAGAAAATGTGGAACATTTAACTAAATATGGCTACCCTTTTAAAGGAAAACAGCAGACATTTACAGGAGGCATTTAAATGGGTTGAAAATGTTGTCTGAGAAAACTTGAGAATTAAGGTTTTTTAAAAACAACAAAAAACTATATTTACTTAGAAGCATTCAGAAAGTCAAAAAAAGCTACAATTGTTTTTATGCAATTACAGAGTAGTTAGTTAACAGAATAATTTCATGTAATTATTTCAGTGCATCTGAGATAAATGGGGATGAAAAAACCCCCATCCCTGTATATGATTAATCTGTGCTGTGCACCAAGAACCTACTTTAAACTTCCATGGCAATTTATAACTCCCATACTGTATCGGGCAAGGTTAGTGTCTACTGAAAACACCACTAGGACAAAGCTATCTAAAGATACATTTGGTGGTATGTTAATTACACAAAATAAAGACACTGTTCAGTTTGAAAACAAATCTTAGCACCACTTTTTAATTTTTTTCTTTAAAAGGAGTTGTGTACAGGAGGATTAAATGATTGATAGACAAGAAAAAAAACTGTGTTACAACCAGCTCATTCATCATGATCTCCATCATCTTCATCTTCCTTCTTCTCATCCTTTTCATCTTCCTCCTCTTCGTACTTTATCTTGCTTTGTTTGCAGCCTTGATGACTGCCTTTTATGCTGCATCAGGCTTTCCTTTAGCTCCACATACAGCAATATCTTTTTCATATTTTTCCCTCAGCTTTGCAGCCTTCTTTTCATAAGAGTGCATGTCATCTGCAGCAGTGTCATTCCACATCTCTGTTTCTTCACAACATCTCCAATGGATAGGCCGGGATGTTCTCCTTTGACTTTGGAGCAATACTCAGAACAGAACAAGAAAAATGCTGAAGGAGGCCTCTTCAGTACATTGGAAACCTTGAACTTCTTTTTTGTCTCCCCTCTAAGAGGGCTATAGGTTTTCATTTCTTTCTTAACGGGTCTTGTTCACTTTTGACATGTCTGTAAATTTTCTTTTTTCTTTAGCAGACATAGTCTTCCTCCCATCTGAGAACTTCTTTGAAAACTCTGAGAAGTTGACTGAAACATCTGGGTACTTCCTCTTGAGCTCCTTCTGACAAGTTTGCACGAAGAATGCATATAATGACATTTTGCCTCTCGGCTTCTTAGGACCTCCTTTGCCCAGGCTTAGTTATCTTTCCTCAGCAAGGCACAGAGTTTCTCAGTGCCCATCCAGCTCTCAAGTGCCCCAGTGTTGTTTCTACAGAGCTCAGTGTACTGCCAATTAAGATTCTTAATTGATGGTAAACTATACATTTTAGAGGGCACATGCTGGTGCCCTTCTACTAAGAGGAATGGTCAAGAGATAGTCACCATGCAGGAAAAATTTATCTTAGTCAAGATGAATGGATATGTTCTCCTTCAACCAGATGAATGAAAAAAAAAATAGCTAGAATTGAGAAATGTGCTTTTCTTTACATTATCTGGTTAGTTTCCCCCAGATAACACCACTGAGTGGGTTTAAAGGTGTACCTCCAAGATGAAGAAAAATTGAAGTCTACAATACAAAATGTCAAGGCTCTCAAAGTGTTTGGGGTAAAAAAAAAAAAAAAAAAAAAAAAAAGTGTAAAACAAGTACTTAGCAAATATTTGTCACTTTTATCTTTGTCATATAAATATCTCATAAAAATAAAAGCCTCAATAGTTTCAATAGACATGCACAAAATGTATAAATAACTAATCAATATTGAGAAATGGAAACATTTTCAATATCAGTAATAATGTAATATAAATGAAAATGTCATTTCCTGGTAAAAAATTAAAAGGGATATTCTTACCCTATTAATTGTAGCACAGGAAAATTATTAATGGAAATTATTTTCTAGGAATCAATTTGTCAGTTCAGTGTGATAGAAGCTCCATTCTAAGTCAGTACAGCCAAGAACTCAAGATTCCTGTCCTCTGCCCCAAGCTCCCAGTTGAGAGCTATGGTATCTCCCCAAGTGGGGCAGGAAACCAACATTTCTCAATTTCTCAAAACCCAGCATTTCCTAAGTGGGGCAGGAAACCGGCCCCTTCAAATTTCGTGCTACAGAGGCTATATTCTAGGTGAGTGAGGCCAAGAGGCTGGAAAAGGGCTTTCTCCACCCCAGCCCCTCTCAGGGTGAAGGCTCTACTCCAGGGGTGGCAGGCCAAGAATGCTGGGTCCCCAGTCTACCTCACCCAAGATCACTTGCCGGGAAAAAGTTCAGTCTTTGGAGAGGTAAGTTCAGAAGACTAGATGCCACTGTCCCTGCTGGGTGACCTGCTCTTAAAGCAGGGCTATAACTCCATCCTGTTGAAGAAGTTCAGAGATTTTGCGCAGCAGGGAGACGCAGGCCATACTAATACAAGGCCCTAACACTCTCCCCAGGGAAGTGACTTTATTTAGAACAGATGATGGGGGAGTTCAAGCCTAATGACACTTTGGGAAACCATGAGATTTTGGTGGTAGGAAATAAAGAGGAGGCTGGTAGTTCCATAAGAACAACAAACTCATTATACAAGCCCAGCTAGTTTATTAGAACCAGGAACAAAAACAGCTAAAAAGAGTACTATTCAGGTTCAGAACTAACCTCCAAGTCTGGCCTCAGAAACTATCCCTTCAAAGACGCTCAAATTTAATAGGATCAGACTGAAGCAATTTATGTCCCAGGGAATTGTTGAAAACAATAGAGTGATCAGATAGCAATAAATAGAAGCTAACAACTGGGTGTGATACCTAAAGAGGCATACAAGTAAGAGGTCAGAGAAAAAGACAAAGAGAGACCTTGCTGAAATTAATATCATAGCAGGGCAACTGTGCACATGCCCAAGGCTGTACCCTGTGAGGAGCAGCATCAGAAGCTTCATACTGCTAGAGATACAGACATCACTAAAATAGTCCAGCCACGTTATTAAACAAATAAACAATAATCTGGTATATGGAGTGGGGAGGGTCAGTATTTAGAGCTGTTATACTGTTTTATCTAAAATACCAATTTTTGACAAAAATTATGAGACATGCAAAGAAACAGAGAAGTATGACTCATATGCATGGGGTGAAGAGGGGAGTGGGGAGAAACTTTCAGAAATTACCATGAGAAGGTCCATATGTCAGACTTAACAGACAGACTTCAAAGCAGTTATTACAAACATGTTCAAAGAACTAAAGCAAACCATGATTAAAGAAGAAAAATATGATGGTAATGTCTCAACAAATAGATACTATCAATAAAGAGAAACATTATAAAAAGAACCAATGGAAATTTTGGAGTTGAAAAGTACAACTGAAATGAAAAATTCACTCAAGGGGCTCAACAGTAGATTTAAACTGGCAGAAAAATCAATAAGCTTAAAGAACAATTGGTAGAGAGAGATGATGTAATCAGAAGAACACAGAGGAAAATTAATAAAAGAAAAGTGAAAAAATAACAAAGAAAAGTGAGACATGTTGGATAGCACTAAGCTTGCCATATTTGTTGGTAGAGTCAGAGTGGAAAGAGGAAAATGTAGAGAAAACAATCAAACAAGACTACCCAAATTTGATGAAAATCATTAATTTATACTTCAAGTAACTCAAGGAATTCCCCATAAGATAAATGGAAAAGATTCATACACAGACACATCATAGAGAAAATGATGAAAGCCAAAGATACATAGAATTATCTTGAAAGCTGTAAGAGAAAAACAACTCATCACATACAAGAGAATAATAATATTAACAACTGACTTCTGATTAGAAACAATGAAGGCTAGAGGCAGTATGATAACATTAAAATTGCTAAAAGAAAAATAAATGATCACTAAGGATCTTATATCCAGCAAAATTATCTTTGAAAAGTGAAAGCAAAATAAAAACATTCCAAGACAGACAAAACCTAAAACATTTTGCTGGAGGCCTGCATTGCAAGAAATACTAAAGGAAGTCCTTTCAAGCTAAAAGCAAGGGACACCAGACAGCAGTTCAACCCGTGTAAAAAATGAAGAGCTTCACTAAAAACAACTATATAGGTAGTTATAAAAGATTGTAAAATCTACATATTTCTCCTTCTTTCTTCTTTTAACAGATCTAAAATCACATAAAACCAAATAGTGTTATTGGCCTATATATGGAAATGTAACCTATTTGGCAATAATAGCACAAAGAATTTGGAAGGAGGACCCACTTTTATTAAAGAAATACCACCACATGGTGACTTGAATCCACAGGAAGAAATGAGGAGATCAAGAAAGAGCAACTAAGAAAATTAAAATTAATATAACAAATTACATAAATATAAACTAGCTCTTTTTCCTTCTGCCAGCCTCTTTAGAACACATAATACAAAATCATAAATAGAAAAATGTATTGATGGCTCTTTAACATATGTATATGTCAGATGTATGGCAACAATAGCACAAAAAATGAAGGAGGAGAAAAGAGAGGAGAAAAGAGCTATATAGGAGTCACAACTCTTTATCTGAGTAGCATTATTCATAGAATATATCTGAAGGAGATTCTGATTAGATATATATGGTAAACCCTAAAGCAACCATTGAGAAATAACGAAAAAATAGTGAAAATATTATTAAAGGAATTAAATATGATTAAATCTTTGTGACTTGGGTTAGGTAAAGCCTTCTGAGATAATGATGTTCAAAACACAAGCAACAAAAGAAATATAGATAAATATTTCATCAAAATTAAAATATTTTGCTTTTTAAAGGGTACCACTAAGTATGTGAAAGGACAACTGACATAATGCAAGTAAATACTGCATTGATAAGTGACTTGCATTTCTAATGTATAAGCCTTTTTATAAAAAGAAAAAAGAAAGAATAAAAGAAAAGGATTTGCTTTGTCACACAGGCTGGGGTGTAATGGCGTGATCATAGCTCACTGTAACTTCAAACTCCTGAGCTGGAGCAATCCTCCCGCCTCAACCTCTCAAGTAGCTGGGACTACAGATGTACACTGCCAAACCTGGTTAATTTTTAAAATTTTTATTTGACATGAGGTCTTGCCATGTTGCCCAGGATGGTCTCAATTTCCTGGACTCAAGCGATCCTCCCACATTAGCCTCCCAACATGCTAGGATTACAGGCCTAAGGTACCATTCCCAGCCTGAAATCTTACAATTAATAAAAGACATAACCCAATCAAAAAATGGATTAAGGAATTGAAGAGACAATTCTCCAAAGGTGAGATACAAAAACAGATAAAGGATGCTCAGCATCATTATCCATCAGGGAAACATAGGATACATTCAAAACCACAATGAAATACCTCTGCATGCCCACTAGGATGGATTTAATTTTTAAAAGTCAGATTAATACTAAATGATGGGAAGTATGTGGAAAAATAGAACACTCATCCATTGTTGACGAGAATGCAAACTGATAAAATTAAAAAACCAGCCTGGCAATTTCTTAAAAGGTTAAACATAGAGTTACCATATTGCTCAGCAACTCCACTCCTAGGAATACACCTAAGAGAAATGAAAATATATGTCCTTACAAAAACTTATACATAAATATCCATAGAAGCATTATTCATGATAGCCCCAAAGTGGAAACAACCCAAATGTCTATCAACTGAGGAATGGATAACCAAAATGTGGTATGTGCATACATATATACACACATACATACACACACATACACATATACATATATATGCAATTCCATTTATATGAATTGTCAGTAATAGGCAAATCTATTGAGACAGAAAGCGATTAATGATTGCCTAAGAATGGGAAGACTGGGACAAAATGGGAAGTGACTGCTAGTGGGTATGGGATTTCTTTCAGGGTAATACTAATAGTCTAAAATGTATGGTGGTGATGCTCGCACAACTCTGAATATACTAAAAATTACTGGAATGTGCACTTTAAATGGATGAACTATATGGTATGTGAATTTTGTATCAATGAAGTTGTTATATGTAAATAAACTAATTAAACATATTAAATAGATATAGCCCTTATTACAAAAGCTGCACAAATGTACAACACTTCTCTATAGACGTAGACTGTTTCATATATTCCCTCTAATGTTAAACACCATGATTCTATCAAAATATTTTAAAAAATAAAGATTTCTATAATGGCAAGTTGAATGTAATTAAGTAGCAAAGTATGAAGAGATCTCAAGAATGAGAAGAAAGTGGCAAGATCCAGATTTTGGCAAGTCTTGGGGAGGGTTGTTCTGGAGAAGATGAAATTTGATGGAATCCTTAATGGATAGGGATCACTATTAAGTAACAACGTTCTCATGGATAGTCATGTTTTGTTTTAAAAGTGCTTTTTTCTCTCAAGTAGCTGCTATTTTGTCAGGCATTTTTTCATCACATATGACTTTTACAAATGATAATACTGTACCACAGTTTTTAAAAAGGTAACTTTGCTAAATTTTACACAACCAGTATGTGGCAGAGTAAAGACTAGAGTTCAGAAGTACTATATCACTCTGGGTTAATTATTATTATTTAAAACGCTGAATGATTCACAAAACAAATTTTATTAAAACATTTTCCATACTGTTTGAGTCAAAATGAAGACGAGAAAATGGAAATTCATACTGAAAGTTATTAATTCATGGATAAATTTCAAAATTCCCAAAGTTCCCGAGACTTTCAAAAATATTAAACCTTAACATAGTAGATCGTTCTAGTAACTTTTCGAAGTGAAAGTAATGTTATTTTTTCTCTTCCTGGACAGGTATCAGTGAACATTTTTATTTCTTGTTTAGTTCGTTAAAAAATAATTGCATTAGTCTGGTAAGTTAGGAAATAAGAGTCACATCTAGGAAACATCTTAAGAGGTTTCTTCTCTCTCAGGCTAGAACATGTAACATATCAAATATTTTTTCAAATCAACATATTATAGCAATGTTCCTTGTGTAAATAAGATGTCTTAACGTAAGCAACATATGATATACTCAAATGTTACACTCATCTTTATGCTTTAGAGTAGATAGTAAAGGGAGAGAAACATCAAATTTGTGAGAATTTTTAAAATTATTTAATTGTTTGCAGTTATTTTTGTACAGAAAAAATTTCCCAATGGAGACATAAACCAGCAATGGAATTTTGACAAGGAGGCTTGTGTTATTCCAATTATAATTGAGGTCACAAAGAATAATAAATATATTGCTCGTAACTTCCTGCTTGTGTGAATCCATCAGAATCCCTTCGTATAGAATAGAATCTTTGATGAGGTCATGCCTTTGCAAACGTTTCACCAGCATCTGGTACAAAGATACCTCGGGTTTGATTCAGACAGGTTGATTTAGACAGACCATGCTAATTAAAGGGGAGAGAACGGGTGTCCTCCAATTAGCAAAACCAAAGCTTAAACAGACTAGAAGTTTACTTTTAGGTATTGATTTATTTAACATTTTACAAATTTATAGACTTGTCTCCATTCACTTTATAGAAACCTAAACGATTCCCAGAGAGGCAACATGCCCAACATGTCTTTGAGAACAGACGTGTACATTGCATGCCAGCTGTCTATGTCTTTTGATATAAAGGGAAGATCTTTCTGCTTTTGAATTTGCAATGACTTATTCTTTTTGGCCAGCATAACAGAGATATCGTCGATCAAGATGAAAGGTAGAAAGAGTAAAAGGTAGATCACAGGAAGCAATTACAGAATGGTAACACAGAGCAGGAAATGCTTGTTTAGATAAATGAGGCATATCAAAGGCTAAATGTCATTCATGGTGACTCCCATCTAGAAAGGATTTAAAACTCTAAAATATGTTGAGATAAAAGCACATATGGCTTTTAAAAATACATGGTCAGTCAGGCACAGTGGCTCTTCCCTGTAATCCCAGCACTTTGGGAAGCTGAGGCCGGCGGATGGCTTGAACTCAAGAGTTGAAGACCAGCCCGGGCAATATGGCAATACCCTGTCTCTACTAAAAATACAAAAATTAGCCAGGCATGGTGGTGCGCCTGTGGTCCTAACACGAGAGTTCAAGGCTGCAGTGAGCTGTGATGATCACGGCACTCCAGCCTGAGTGACACAGTGAGACCCTGTCTCAAAAAAAAAAAAAAAAAAAAAAGGAAAAAAGAAAAAAGACATGATCACACAAGTACAATCCAAAACCTCTTTTTTTAAAAAAAGGTTATATAAGAAAGATGTCATTAATTAAACTCCCTTCCCACAGACACACCAAAATGAATGATTAAAGAAAAGCCTAATGCTGGGAGGAAGACATTTCTGAGTTTCGGTTTTCTTATCTTAAAAAAATCACAATAAAAATACTTGCCAGCTTGAACTTGTGACCTCTGAAATTCTTTCCAAATTAGTTTTTCTGATTCTGGGTAAGATATACTTATTATAAGTTCAAGGTGTCACATCTACCAGGAGTATATGAATTTTAATAAGTAATGAAGAGCCTTCAAAGCTCAATGGGGTGAATCTCTAAGGATGAAATGTCACGGAGCCTGACAGGTTTGTGGTGGACATGTATGTGTGTGGTGGGGGGAGGGGAAAAGTCTTCCCACCGCCTTTAAATCATACTGCCGTTTTCCAAGCAATCCCTAACAAAGAGTTCTCAAGCTTAGCTTCACATTAGAATCTGGGGAGCTTTAAATAATCCTGATGCCCAGGCCACACTGTAGACCCATGAAATCAGGATCCCCAGAGATGGAATCTGCACATCAATATTTTTTACAGCTTCCTAGGGAATTCCATTGTGCAGTCAGTGATGAGCACCACCACCTCATGCCTTTAGAGGAGAACACTGAGGCCCTCTGAAGTCCAATGATTGTGTTTATAGGTCAAGTACCCAGTGATGAAGTCAAGACAAGAGTCCAGGTCTCTCACCTCCTAATTCTCTTCTTTTCACCGTACTCTTGTCTTCCTATCTCTCCTTATTTCATATTGTTGCCTTTGAATTGGCCTGTGAGCTTAATTTCAGATCTTTCATTAGGTATTTTTACGTACCCCATGCAAAGATGTGAGCAGCCTCTCCCAGTGCAATTTTCACATATTATTTTCGTCTTCACAGGCATTGTTTTTCTAGGCTTGCCAACTTAGAGGCCACCCTAATTCTTCCATTTTATTAATGAGAAAATTGAGGCCCAGAGAAGTTAAGTGGCAAGGCTAGAATTACTCCAGCAAAGAGTAAATTCCAGGACTGACATTGTTTATCATCTTATCTAAGTTCCTTCTACTCTTCCAAGCCCCCAACTTTGATGATGGGAGTTCTCTGCAGGAGCACTGGCACCTTTCATCAAAAAGCCAAAACGCATTTGTCAGAGGAATAGAGGAGCTGAAAGAAGATCAGGTAGCGGCTGCTGTTGCAGCAGCTATCTTTTTATGTTTGGAGATCAGAGGAGAGTCCAAAGCACTGTTGCAGTGCACAAGTTATTGCTTATATGTTAACTCAGCTGGTTTGTAGGGCAGCAACCCAGCCCACAGCTTCTCCTGCAAGACACTTATTTCACTGAAGTTGGAAGCCAGGGAGCAGTGAGAGGCCACTGAAAGTTTTTCTTCCTTGTGGGTTCCAGTTCAACCTCATAGGTTCTAGATTTCCCTTGCTTTTCCTCTCATGTCCACTCTTCCTTCCTAACGTCCTGCTTTTTGAACTTCTGATTCTAGCACCAGACACAGAAACAATGAACAATAGCCTCAGATCGACTATGCACCACATTTTCTTTATCCATTCTGCCATGGATGGGCATTTGGGTTGGTTCCAAGTCTTTGCTCTTGTGAATAGTGCTGCAATAAACACACACGTGCATGTGTCTTTATAGTAGAATGATTTATATTCCTTTGGGTATATACCCAGTAATGGGATTGCTGGGTCAAGTGGTATTTCTGGTTCTAGGTTCTTGAGGAATCGCTATACTGTGTTGTACAATGGTTGAACTAATTTACATTCCCACCACCATGGAAGACTATGAAGCCATAAAAAGAAATGAGGTCATATCCTTTGTGTGGACATGGATAAAGCTGGAAGCCATCATCCTCAGCAAACTAACACAGGAAGCGAAAACCAAACACCACATGTTCTTACTCATAAGAGTGAATTGAATATTGAGAACACATGGACAGAGAGAGGAAGAACACACACCATGGCCTATTGGGTGTCAGGGGTAAGGGGAGATAACTTAGAGCACAGGTCAATAGGTGCAGCAAACCATCATGGCACATGTATATCTATGTAACAAACCTGCATATTCTGCACATGTATCCCAGTATTTTTTTTAATAAAAAATAAATCTAAAAATAAAATTGACTGTGTAACTAGTTCTGATAATCACACAAGGCCAAAACCCCATAGTAAATATTACATCTCCTAGGGGTTACGCTGTTTTTGACTGGAACCCTGTCTAAAAGAGGGGCTAGGACTCTATAATTAGAATCAATTGGCAACACTATCATAGCCATGACTCACTCCCTTTTGTCTTCAGGCAAAAAAACTGGAATTGGAAAACCCAAGACCTGCCAACACCAGGTCTTCATAACCTTTTGACAACCTGCTGGGAAAGAGAAGCAATTGCCCCCTCTCCATGTTGTCACTGTCCCATCCCTGTCTATTATGTCTTATAGTGGCCTATTTTGCACATCTGCTTTTACCTGCCTGGACCTGCGGCTGTAGTTTGCATCCTCCAGTCTGCTCGAATCCAACCAATGTTCAGTTTTTCCCATAACCTTTTTCCTGATACCCACTTTGACCACTTCTCTGATTTTTTCATGTTGCAGATTTCTATGATTTCTATATCCTCAAGCATGCTCGCATTGCTACTAGCTTTCTCACTTGTTCTTCTCTTTTTGTTAAAATTCCAATCCTTGAGTTTAGAAGGTAATCATTCTTAAACCTCTTTTTATCTATGGAAGGAGTAAGGCAGAGTTAGGATTGTAGTAGAGGCTCACTAAGTAGCTGTTAATAGCTCTTTATTGAAGGCCCATTGTTTATGTATTACTATGCTTGTTGGGTTGAAAGAGTGCTGATAATTTGCCTTTGTGCGTGTGCTTTAAACAGAGCAATAGCATTAACCTAGAGCAACTGCTCTCTGTCTGCCTTTAGGATGTCTTCATAACACTCAAAGACCTGGTTAATTTTGTTAAGTAGTTGAAGACAGACAATGACTACACACACACAGTTACACACACACACAGACACACACACACTGTAAACTTTTATAGTCACAGTATTTTGAAAAGAGATACTATATATTAATGACTCAACAGTAGAGAATAGCTTTCTTTAAATAATTTAAACAAATTGTTAAAAGAAAGCTGTTCTCTACTATTGAGAATACCTTGAAAATTCTGTTTTTAGAGCAATATCAGTAATCGGTTTCCAAAAAAAATTATATTATATGAAATACTTTATTTAATCTTGCTCTTACAGTGTGAGAAGATGGACTTGGTTTTAAAAGTTGCAACCTGCAAATTATTAGCTTTTTACTCTTATGTTCTATGTCTACAAATGCTTATAGAATAGTTCTGTACATTTTTAAATAGGGTAATTATGTTATAATTCTGATCTATTGTGAAAAAGAGATGTGGGCCACGTGCAGTAGCTCATGCCTGTAATCCCAGCACTTTGGAAGGCCATGACAGGCGGATCACAAGATCAGGAGATCGAGAACATCTTGGCCAACATGGTGAAACCCCATCTCTACTAAAAGTACAAAAGTTAGCCAGGCTTGGTGGCACATGCCTGTAATCCCAGCTACTTAGGCTGAGGCAGGAGAATCATTTGAACCCAGGAGGTAGAAGTTGCAGCGAGCCGAGATTGCACTGCTGCCTCCTAGCCTGGGCAACAAGAGCAAACCTCCATCACAAACCAAAAAAAAGTATGAAAAGAACTTAATACTTGAAAAATAGAAAATAATTTAGTTATCTAGAGTTGCAAAGTTTTTCATTTCAGTATAAATATATGCATGACTCTCTCTCTCTCTCTCTAGATATATATGTATATATATATATACCCTTATTCCATATGTGCAGATTTATAGTCTAACTTTTACTTACAAGTATTTTACATTAAAACATAATTTTTAATGCCCAATATTATAATATTTTATCCCATGAATATAACCAGTGTACTTCAATCTCCTGCTGTAGAAGGTCTGATATATAAGTAACAGTTCAGCAAATTTCCTTGCTCATCTATCTATTTGCCTTTTCTTTTTTTTTTTTTTTTTTTCTTTTTTTGAGACGGAGTCTCGCTCTGTCGCCCAGGCTGGAGGGCAGTGGCACAATCTCAGCTCACTGCAAGCTATGCCTCCCGGGTTCAAGCAATTTTCCTGACTCAGCCTCCTTAGTAGCTGGGATTACAGGTACCAGTCACCACTCCTGGCTAATTTCTGTATTTTTAGTAGAGGCGGGGTTTCACCATGTTGTCCAGGCTGATATCAAACTCCTGACCCCAGGTGATCCACCCACCTTGGCCTTCCAAAGTGCTGGGATTACAGGTGTGAGCCACCATGCCCGGCCTACCTATGCTTTTAATAGTAATTTTAGGATAAGGATTTTAAGGTGAAGTTGCTTAAAATATAAGTTTACTTTAAAGTTTTTATTACATATCTTCTGTTTGTTCTCAGAAAGAATATACCAATTACACATTCATAAATAATTTATCCTGCTTTTAATTTTGACAAACTAATAAGCATGAATTACATATAATTTTCATTTTCATTTTCTTTAGGAAAATACACATTTTACACCTGAGATAACTTAAGATTTGATGTGTTGAAACACGCATTTCTTTAGACAGTGATAGAAAATACTATTTTCAGAAGATGGGGGGAAAGTATAATTTGAAAATGAGAGAAACAAAGTCCAAGCAGGAAAATTGCAAAATAATCCTTTTTCTATTCAAAATCAGTGGTGGGTAGGGAGGAATGAGATCTACCCAAAGTGGGGATTAAGTATCTCTGGATGTCAAACGGAGAGTAAGACTCTGCTAACAGCTTTGGCTAGAACTCTGAAAATGTTAGCTGTTTTAACTGATAAGGCACCAAGCCAAACTTTATATATCCAAGACGATAAATGAAGTTAGAGTAGAAACATCAGTAGATATTTCCACAGTTTTATTTAGCTCAAAATGAGATCTTCGAAGATGAAGATGGTGAATAGAATAGCCTTATTATGAGAAAAAGGGGGAAGGTCTGGCAAATTACTCAGAAATTATACATTCATGCATGCTAATTTCATTTGAAAGGGAAACTGTATAAGTTTTTGTGCAATCAGGCAGAGCTGCACTAGGTATGATGGAGATCAACCCTATGCTCTCAGTCCTTGGCTCATCAGAATTATTTGAAGACATCATTACTGTGAAGGGGCTAAGTTGTTTTCAGAAGAGAAGAGGAAACACAGAGTCACACAGGGTAGGTGCTGTTATTGCTTTGAATGGAACTCAGCTTGCTTGGGTGGGTTTGGAGTTGATATCATCTACTGAAAGAAGACTTAACCGTAGTCATAAACATTCTGTGAATGACTTGGGTCCTTCTGAAGTGCTGTATATGGGAAATTTCTTTTTAACTCTCCGACATTTGGTAAGAAAAATCTTCCAACAAATGGAATTGCCCTTCTATTAAAAAATAAAAAAAACTTGAGAACATGGCAGTTTTTTTTTGTTTGTTTTGTTTTGTTTTTTTTTTTCTGAGATGAGGTCTCGCTCTGTCGCCCAGGCTGGAGTGCAGTGGCGCGATCTCCGTTCACTGCAAGCTCCGCCTCCCGGGTTCACGCCATTCTCCTGCCTCAGCCTCTCGAACAGCTGGGACCACAGGCGCCCGCCACCTCACCCGGCTAATTTTTTGTATTTTTAGTAGAGACGGGGTTTCACTGAGTTAGTCAGGATGGTCTCAATCTCCTGACCTCGTGATCCACCCGCCTCGGCCTCCCAAAGTGTTGGGATTACAGGCGTAAGCCACCATGCCCAGCCGAGAACACAACAGTTTTAAACAATGGGTTAGTATGGCAAATGTGCGAGGAGACTTGCAGACATCTGAACCCACAGCTTCTCTAATACATCTGGGGAAGTCTGAGAGGCAGAATAGTCTGAAGGCTTATTATGGCCCAAAGTTCAAAGAAAATTCAAGAGGGGAAGATTTAAATGGCAGAAGAGAGATAAAGTATAGCCAATCATTCTCTCAGGAAGTTTTCTAAGAACAATTCTGTTTTATGCATTCTTCACTCTCAGCTTGAGTCTTTCTTATATCTAAGGTCCCTTGGGCCCACAAAACTGGGCAGAAATTTTCCTAGCCAATAAAATGCTTGACATTTCTCTTCTGACATGCAAGGAAATAGAACAGTCTATCATTTCCTGCTTTAGAACTAACTGGGAAAAAAAAAAGGAGCACATAATGTAATTTACCCTCAAGTATCCATTTCAACACAGTGAACACTATGTTAAAAAAAAAAAAAAAAAAGGAAATGTCAGTTATCTACCTGAGATAGTTGTTCCTTTTGTTCCATGGACCCAGTCTTGGCCACTCTAGCAGTTCTCTAAACCAAATGAAACAAAAATACAAAAACATTAACAAAACCCTCCTTGAAGATCAGAGTCACTATCCTAATTCAAGAATCTATGAATTGCTTCTATTGTCGATTTTCTGTCCTAGTTTAGATTTAACTTTCTGTAATCCAGAACTAGTCATTGTGAAACTGAATAACCACAAAACATTTACCAGTTCAAATGGTGGAGCCTCTCAGAAAAAGGCTCAACTACTATTTAAGCTAAGCATGCAAAGGAACAATCCTGAGTCTAGGATTTCCCCCTGAATAACCCATTCTGCCTGGGAAACAGCTTCCTGCCTTTGGCTGCATCTGAAGCATTCCTCAGGGCATCCTTAGACAGAGTGTGCTGCCCTGGCTTGATGGGCATAGGGTGCATGGGACATTTGGTTGCACCTGCATGCCCAGATGGTGCCCATGATCTGTATTTACTTTCAGAAACCAAGGACAATAGGATTCCATTTTATTAAGCCACAATCCTAGTTACTGGAGAACATTGAGATCAAAGGTATTGGCACTGCAACCAGCTTTGGCAAGCCTCTGGGAAGAACATGTCTTTTCTGGCCTAGTTGAGTGTGTTTGCAATATATTTCCTTAGTTCAAATGGGGTCACCCAACCATAATTCTCCACTCTAGTTTCTTTTTAATAATCTAACCTTATCTTTTATCTGGATAAGCCCAGCTCTGAGTTACTGGATAAGCTGAAATATTTTATAGGGGATAAAAGAAAGACAATTATGGGCACTATGCTAAACAGTTTCTTGTGACATCAACCACCCTTTGTGAGAGGGTTATGATGGTCGAGGGGGTAACACAGTAGGTGAGAAATGGGAGAAGAGGATTTGTCAGGATTATTTGTGTTCCCCAGTAAATCAATAATGAAAGACTTGAGAGTCATTTTAAAAGCAGAAAAGCAGAGTTCAGCCAGTGGGAATGTTTCCACAATTAGGCAAAACAAGCAACTGTGCATGTTTAATTACCATAAATTTTCCTCACCACTTCAGCATGAAGAATTGGTTTTCCAATCTTCGTGCTCTCACATAACATCTCTTTCTATGCTATGTCTTAAACCAACCAGTTTCTCATCAGATTTCTGTGTATTCCTTGTAACATTACTCAAGTAACAGCTCTTTGAAGGTGAGTGCAAGCACTTGTAGAACCTTCAACAGTGCTCTGTAAACATGGTAAACTTTCATCACAGTTTTTTGATATCCCATTGGTATGATTTTATGGACACTAGATAGCTTGTAATACTCCAGCACACATTCAAATACTTTCCATCTTAAACGTAAGTCATACCACTTGATTTCCCAACATAAACCTTCATTTCTTCAGGCTTGGAAATTTCTCAGTCTTTAACCACGTCCAGTTAAAAATGCAAATATCCCTGGGTAAAGTCCACTGTGTCCTCTTATGGCAATGGGTGCCTACTTACCTAAGATATTTCTCTTTTGTAGGTTTCTTTCTTCTAGTGTCTTCTTTATCTATTTTCTGGAGAAAGGATGTAGAAGATATTAAATACTTTAATTTTCCTTGCAAGTAGCTTAAAATCATAGCCACTTTGTATTAGTATACCAACTTAAACATTTTATTCTTACTCATACTTATGATATTTTGACTTGTAACTTGGATGCAGGCAAGTATCTGTGGCTTAAAACCAATTTTGACTCACTATTTAAAAGTCCAGAATAATTTCACTTAGGCTTATGATTGTTTCTTTGTATGCTTATCTTAAATAGTAATTTAGCCTTTTTCTGAGAGGCTCCACCATTTGAACTACCATGGTGTTCCTCTTTGGTACTTAGGAGAAAACGCATTAATTTGTATAAAAACTAAGAAGACAAATGATTACTCAAAGCAGTTATGGTCTGTATTTCCCTATTATGCATGGATATACAATGCTGGAAAAAAAAATTAAAATTTCACAATTTCCAAAATTTATGCTCCAATTGCTTTAATCCGCAAGGGAGAGGTCAGAATTGCAATAGAGGAGGAGGCCTGTTTCTAATTGAGAAACCCCTATCCTGCTCACCAGCTTTGCTGTCTGTGAATCCGAAACCTTTTAAAATGTGGGGAAATTCATTCCCTTGCTCTTCACTTCATTATCTTAAGTTCATGAATGTTCTCCATTCTTCTCTGGCTCTTTCAAGAATAATTAGTACACTCATCAATTTCCCTGCCCTGCCTCATTTGACAAACAAGTGCCATAAGAGTCAAATGTTTGCATTCTGTGCTGAGCAGAATTCGGGGGCAGTTTCTAAATCTGTGGGTTTCACAGCAGTGGTACTCCCAGGAGAGTCATAAGTGAATTCGCAGCAATGCAAGCAGTTCTGGATGGCTGACAGGCTTGTGTTACGTCTTTGAATTGGCCTTTCATTTCAGTGATTAACAGGTGAGGTTCAGGAAGCCTTTTGTTTCAGCTCCAATTAATTCAACAGCCCACTTTACTTTGTTCCCAAGTCTAAGAAACCAGAATACCAGGCTTCCAGAAAAATATTTCTGCACACATATTTTAGAAATGACAGGGCTAGAATAATCAAATGCAAAGCTTGGTAGTAAGCATAATTTCCTGGGTTTTTTAAATAATTTAATAAACAGAATACATTATTTCAAGCTATATATATCCCTAAAAACTCTTAATATCACATTATAAATTCTGATTGTTGAGCAATAAGATGAATCCTAACTCAATCATTTTCCTGATTTTCTTCCTTTTCTCCCCAAGTACCTATACGTGGGCAATATAGTTGCTGTTGCAAAGGATGCTTATAAAGGAGAGTGGGGGGATGTAATAATATAGTTCGTTAATATTTGTTTTCATAGAGGGTTAACAAACCTCAAGGGTGAGTGGGCAATATAACTCTTTTGGGAAGTTTCTCCAAATTGCATTGCTGTCTCTTCATTCATCAAGCATATGTGACATACCTACTGCAGACTGAGTGTTACAGTTGGCTCTGTGTGAGTACCAAGAAAAAACTACATTGTTACTGCTTCTCTGAGAATGAGAGACAGACCACTGACACATAAAGTAAAGAGTAATACACATAGCTTAAAGGGTCAAGGAGTTAAAAATAGAAGAAATGGCACCCTGGAGTTGAGGCTGTCAGAAGTTTCTTGACTTTTAAGAAAGAAAAAGGAAAGATACTGAAGGCAAGAGACACAGAAGCAATGAGAATCAAGTATGTACACCAAAAGGGTAAGGCTGAGTCAGCGGTACATACTGGGAGGAGTAGGATGTCATTTAGATGGCTATGGAAGCTGTTATTCACAGGTTAAGAATAATGAAACTCATAGTGTCAGCGAAACTCTAGCTTCTTAATCAGGACTCTGGTGTGAATAAAACTTTTGTACCTTTTCTTACTGCCATTTGAATCAGACTTGATGTTCGGGAACAGTTAAAGCTCATGTGTGAAAGGACAATTTGGACAAACAAATCAAACATTAGTAATACGAATAATCAAGAGTGCTCAAAATCATCTAACGTTGGCTTGTTATCCTGAGGTTAATATTAATTAAAATTGATCAATATTAATAAATTTGTTTAATGGTTCCAAGTAACTTTAAATATTAAGAGTTCCTTTGGCCATCCATGTTTCCAAGTGATCTTCCTTAAATAATTATGAGGCATATTTATTACCTGACATGTGATCAAATCCAGACATCTAAGACAGGAAACCTATAGAGCAGGTTATTGACATATTCTATTCCTTATCATGACACTTAAAGCCCTGGAAAAATAAGGGCTTCTTATTCACAAGTTTATGGGATTCATTGGAACCAACGATGACCTTGTAATCCCTGTAGTCAGTATTCAGAGAAATCTTGCCAACAATATAACTGTTTGAAAGCAGAGCTGTCATTATAAAATCTAGATTTAAAGTAGGGATTTATAATTGGTACAATGTTCATGATATGCATTACAGTGTGAATTAGGCTATGATATAGTTTGACATTCACTGGACATATTTTAAAAGCAAAACTTGGCTTTAGTTTTAGTCAATAGTTTCTTCTTTATCTAAAACAGAAGAAAGTATTTATCAATGCATCAATCAAAATTTCAGAGATTTTGGAATGTGCAATTATTAATGGACTCAGGGGAGCCTTTGCAAATTGTCTACCTAAAATGACTTCAGTGTTATTTTATTTTAATGTGAATACTAAAGTTATTTGATTATAGCAACTTTGCCTTACACTTACTCAAAAACAGATACATGATCCTGCCTTTAAGCTGACTTTAAAGTTTAGAGAGATTCCAAAGTGTAAGTAAACATTGTAATCAATACCACCCTTTTGACAAGACTCAGGGAAATAAATTTTAAAATGAAACATAAATTTTCTTCTAAAATGAAACATAAATTAACAAGATTTTCAAAATGTAGTTTCCATGATGTATTTTGGCTGCATCTCAAATATATTTTCAAAACATGAAAATTAAACTAGAGCATCTTGAATTGAGAATCCAGCAGACTTTGGGATCAGTAGGAACATTTCCATATGCTATAATTTTCTGGGCATTATATTGATTTTAATTTATCTTTTATATATATTTAGTATTATTTTGTACTTGTTATGAAAAATTATAGCATACATAAGAAATGGGAAGAAAACTACTTGCCCCTATCCATTCTCCCATTATCTCAAGATATTTTTTCCAAGTTTTCAGACTATTTGGGCCATGATATTTTTATTTTCCCCACATAATCTAAAGAAGGTTTCAATTGGAATCTAAAGGTAGATTCAACTTAAAATATGGTTGGGTGAGTCTAGGTTATTGATGAAAATGTATAAATAATCAATTTGTACTCCCCACACACACCCAGCTTTTTAAGATTAGTATTTCAAGTGGGCTGCTTTGGGTAACTCTTGATTTTCTTTGAAAGACAGGGCTCCTAAAATAATTTTTAACTCAATAAAAAAGATTGTTCTAGATTTCAGAATGACATAGAAGTATAGAGGTAATGAGAATGAAAGAGCTGAAGTAATCCAATGCCCAACTTGATTTCAGGAGTCAGAAGGAAGAAGGCAAAGAGTGCAAATAGGGATACATGTATGGTCGACATTTAAGCCACTCTTCTAAGAGTTTATAAATTCTGTAGAGAAACGGTGTGTGTGTGTGTGTGTGTGTGTGAATGAATGTAATCATGTTAGAGTCTTAGAAAACCACATTTACTATGGACAGAAAAACCAATTCAAATTAAATGGACAACACAAAAGAGAGGTCTGTGTTACACATAATTCCTCCATGTGTTTAGCAAGCTATGGGTTCCTCCTCTTGCTGTAAATAGGGATATATTGCAAATACTGTGAACAAAGAGCAAAGGACAAAAATAAACTAAGAGAAAGAGTTAAAATGATCTCCACATTGGCTGCCTGTGAGAATTGCAGTGTTTTTTTGCTCCTATTACCAATAATGACAAGCAAGATAGGAGCATGGCCTTGGGGGCAAATAGCAAGCTTTATATTTGTCTATAGGGTCATATGTTTGCAGACTGTGAAACACTTGGGCAAAAATATCTGAAAGCTTAAAATGCAGGCCTAGACAAGGGGAGTAGTAAGATTGACTTAGAAAGGTAGTCTGAGAATGATCTCCAAGATAATACTGCTGTAGGGAGAGTGTAGTTTTATGCTAGGGAAAGGGAGCTCTGGGCACCATTTACTCCAGGAGCCAAGCCAAGTTGGAGCCAGTCCCAGACACAGGCACAGCAAGATGAGGTAGGAGTGCAGAAGGCACTTTCCTGGAGTCTAGAATTTCAAAATTGTGTATCTGTACTATTCCTGCCTCCTCCTATGGTTTGCAATTCAGAAGCTTAAAACTAACAAAATACAAAAATTATTCCTGAAAGCAAAGAGAAGACAAATGCCTGTAAGAATGAGGACAAGCAATCAGAAGATGGAGGTGCTCACACAGGCCAAGTACAATAAGGGTGGGTGCACGGGATGTTCATCAGATATGTGTGGGTTACATTATTCTATGTTAGGTTATTTGCCACAACATCTTCCTGTGCCACTTGAAGTGCATGTTTGATTCAGGACTTAATTGTACTTCTTATCATCGACACTAGGAATCAGCATTTCAGGTCTGGTTTTCTTTTCTGTGCAGAACACCTTGAAAATTTCTGGGTAGTAGAGAAGACAACTTCAAATAGTTGGCAGTCTGGCTGAGAAACTAAGACTGACAAAGAAACATTGAATAGAGGTTAGAAATGTGCATAGTTAAGTACTAAATTATGAGAATGATAAGTCAGTTGTGGTTACAGAATTTCACAATTTTCAGAATCAATGCAGGCTAGAAAAATAAAGAAAGGGTTCAAGGAAGAAGAATATGAGCTTGGCTTTGAGGGAAGAGAAGGAAATGATTGACAGGAAAGGAGAAGAGCATTATAGGTATGGGAAAAAGTATTAAGGTGGGACCAAAGATGGCATATTAGAGGTGTTGTCAGATAACCAGGCTCTCAAGAACAAGAGTATATTTAAAAGCAGTGGGACCTAAGTTATCCAGTTTAAGGAGAACTCAAAGAGCCCAAGATGAAGAGTTTAAATTTCAAGCTGTGTCTAGGCAACTCACCTGTCTTCACTTTTGGAAGGTGAGGTTTGATTGCCGCTGACAAGGTGCTTGATTTGGAGGATTTAGGAGCCTCTGTGAGGTGGTGGGGCCAGTCTCCCTTCCCACACCACAGCTAATGAAAAGGCAGCTGTGCTGAAGTTCCCTTCACCTCGTTGGAAATGCTCCATGTTCTACCAGCAGCCAGCTGGTCCTGGGAGCTGCAGCTCTACCACGCCAGGACCAACACTATCCTGAAGCTCTTCCTCTCCTCCAGAACCTATTAACTATGATTCTAACACTCAGCTAAGTCAAAGCCTTATGCATAAGACTTGGCAATTATGTAATGTAAGTATCTGAAATGAAAGTTACAAATTTAACGCTCAACACAGAATGCTTCATGCAGTAAATGGCAATGAATGAACTATGTGTCTTCTTATTTCTCCGCATACCCTAATACCCTAATTTATCCATTCCACCTCGAATTTTATTTCTACCATTTAAATACTGTATTAGTTTTCACACTGGTATAAATAAATACCCAACACTGGGTAAGTTGTAAAGTAAAGAAGTTTAACAGACTCACAGTTCCACATGGCTGGTAGGCCTTGGAAAACTTATAATCATGGTAGAAGACAAAGGAGAGGCAAGTACCTTCTTCACAAGGCTGCAGAAAAGAGAGAGAGAGAGCAGGGGAAACTGGCACTTATAAAATGATCAGTTCTTGCAAGAATTTACTCACTATTATGAGAGCAGCATGGGGGAAACCGCCCCCATGATCCAATCGCCTCCTACCAGGGCTCTCACTTGACACGTGGGGATTAGAGTTGGAGGTGAGATGTGGGTGAAGACACAGCCAAACCATATCAAATACTATTATACTTTTAATTTTCTTTTTAGGAATAAAACCTGCTTCTGGCTTCCAGTTACCAATAATAATTTGCAAAGTGTGATCCCCTGACCAGCAGCATCAGCATCACCTGGGAACTTACTAGAAATGTACATTCTTGACCCCACTCAGACATGCTGAATCAGGAATTCTGCAGGTGGGGCTCAGCAATGTGTGTTTCAAAAAGTCATCCAGGTGATTCTCAGGAGTGCTTGAGTGGAGAACTACCCACCTGCAGGTACAGTGATGACTCCTTAGAATATCATTCGAGGCTCTTTACAGTCTTCCTAACTTTTGCAGCCTCATTTAGCCCTAGTCTGCCACCCAACTATTACACTGAGATTTGTATTATACTAGACACACGCACAATTTTCAGAGTTTCCTGACCACACCAAGCTCTTTGCTATTGTATTACCTCTACTATCTCATCTAGAATATACTTCTCTCACTCTAGCAAACCCCTACTTTTCTTTCCAAGTTTCCACATTACCTCCTCCATAAAGACTTCCTTGATTCTGGCCAACAGTTACTCTCTGCTATATTCCTGAAATCTTTTTTTATTCAATATCACAATGAATTGAATGCTCTGTTTACATGTGTCTAGGCTTAAGGACAGGATTCTTATATTCAAGGAAATACTTAGGAGCTAGTCAAGTGTTAGGCACATTGCTAAGACTCAGTAATGCTTGTTTAACCACCCAAAGACATGATTTAACAAAGCAACAATTTTATATTTAAATCACCAAATTAGTTTCCAATTAAAGATAAAATGACATAGCCTCTCCAGCCCCAATTTCCTATGTACTAGTCCTTACAGTTTTTGAAAAGTGGTAAACATCAAGGAATGTATCTATATGAACTCTGTGGATTCTTTTCCTTATCAGCAATGGCTGACTCAGTGGCAGAGACAGGCCACCCACAGTACACTGAAGCAGCAGTTTGCTACCAGCAATGATTTGGTTAACCTTTGATTAAACATAGGAATTTAAAGCACGAAAAGGTCTGGAACCTGACACAACCCTTTGACACCATGCTGTCTGTCATTAATGATAATCCTCCATTAGATGTTCAGCTTTGAAAATGGAATTAGACGACTTCAGTTTTCAACCCTAACCCTGATGTACTGTAAAGTGAACCCTGCTGTGTTTGGAGACTTCCTGATTTACTGCTTTGCCTTTTAACTATTTTCAGGCAGATGGGGGGTAGGGGGAGGGTAAAGAAGTCCAGGGATCAAGTGAGTACAAACAAGGCATCTTAACCACCATCAAGGGAAGCAACTTTCTGCTTAGATAAGTCACCAGGTCAAAAGAGCTTTATTACCACAGTTGATTTTATCTTCTTCTTCTTCTTTTTTTCTTTTTTTTTTCCAAACTAGGTGTAAGAATTTTCTTGCTGGGACATCATGCAAGAAATATTTGGTATCCTTTTACACTTCCTTTTAAAAACAACAGCAATAATGTTAGAGCTCCCTGGGGTCCCTCGTCTCCAACATTTTTTTCCTTCTTAGCCATAATGTATTGGTACAGCTGAAGGTCCTACACCCCATTTCATGCGTAGCATAGTGTTCCCAGCAGGGTACAGTACATGCCTACGTGCTTGTTGAATGAACAAATGACCAAATCTGCCTCCTAGTTCCATAGCTGTGGTTTACACATAAAAGCAAATTTCAGACAGCAATAAAACTACAAGCAGTTGACCTAGACCTCTTCCTGTTAACAGTCGACTTGTTATTGTTTGGTTCACTTTCTTTTTCTGGCTTTTGAATCCCTGGCTACCCCTCCCTACTCCCACCTCCCAGGCTTTTTGACTAATTGGAGTTGAGAATCTCTCTCAACTTAGCTCAGTTGACTCCTAGGATTTCAGTGTTCCTAAAAACACTGGTGAGAGACTCTTCCTCCAGTTTTACCCTGCAGAACCCTGGTGGAGAAGCAGAGTTCATCTCTCCCATCCTCTGACAGGTGAGAGATTTGGGCATCATTTCCCACCTACCTAGGTGAGAAGGACTGGAGAGAACTGTATTTTCGTTGGATCCTTCTCGGATATTCTGATGGATCATTTGTGTTTTCTTTCCCAAATATGATTACATCATTTCACTGCCATACAAAGACTTTCCAAACTGTAGTAACCCCAGTGAAATATTTGTTTCAAGAAAAGGGGTGTGATTACCACTATAGCAACTACAGCAGCATTACAGTACTTGGAGAATCTGTGAGCTATTCCAGATTAAATCATCTGGCCACTGTGCTAGGAAATTGTACTTTATTCAACAAACTTAACATTTACCATGAATCAGACACTGTTCTATGTGCTTCGTATGTATTAATTCACTTAAATTTTAAAACAATGTAAGAGGCAGGTACTATTGTTAGCCCCATTTTATAAAGAGGAAAGTGAGACAGAGTTACTTACCCAAGATGAAACAGGTAATGAATGACAGAGTCGAGATCCAAATCTGGCTAAGTACTCCAGCTGCAATCTGTGCTCATAACCATTTTATGTTGATTACCTACCTGATTCCATGTATTAGTTAGGATTCTCCAGAGAAACAGACATGGATTATACATTATATATATGACATACGAGAGGAGATTTATTATGAGAATTGGTTCACATAACTATTGAAGCCAAGGCATCCCACCATCTTCTGTCCCCAAGCTGGAGGACTTGGAAAGCTAGTGATGTAACTCAGTCTGAGTCCAAAGGCCTGAGAACTGGGGAGCTGACAGTGTAATTCCCAATGATGCAAATCCTACAGTCCCAAGGCCTGAGAACTAGGAGCTCTGATGTCCCAGAGCAGGAGAATATGGATGTCTCAGTTCAAGAAGACAGGGAATTTACCTTTCCTCTGCCTTTCTATTCTATGTGCTCTCAATGGATAAGATGCTGCCCATCCACACTGGTGAGGGCAAATCTTCTTTACTCAACCTACTGATTCAAATGCTAAACTTTTCTGGAAACGCCCTCACAGGCACACCCAGAAATAATGCTTTAGTATCCCTTAGCCCAGTCAAATTGAGAGGTAAAATTAACCATCACAATCCGTCGGGCATTTCTCAAAGCAGCTTGAGTAATAGACATATGATTCAATGATATCATTAAATATAACTGCTGATAAAATGATAACAGGATAAATGTTTTACTAATAATAAGAAAATAAGATAATTTCTCCTATTATTTGGGAGTATTGTCCATGTTCTAGTATATACATAACCTTGTATATATACATATTAGACACAGTTTTGATATTCATTTTTAAATGAGATCACTATAATATTTACTGTGATACACAGGCACTATAATGTTATCTTTTTCTTTGTGGTAAACGTAAAACCATCAAATTTGCCATTTTGACCATTTTATATGTACAATTCAGTGGCATCGATTATATTCACAACATTTGTAACCATCACTACTATCTACAATTGTCTATTACCCCAAACAGAAACCAGTAAGCACTAACTCCCCGCTTCCCTCTTTTGTAACCACTAAGGTAAGTTCTATCCCTGTGAATTTGTCTGTGCTAGATATTTCACATAACTGGAATCATATGATATTTGTCCTTATGTATGTGACTTATTTCACTTAGTGTGATGTTTTCAAGATTCTTCTATGCTATGCATGTATCATAACTTCATTCCTTGTTATGGCTGAATAATATTTCATTGTGTGTATTTAATACATTTTGCTTATCTGTTCACCTGTTGATGGACATTTGGATTGTTTCCAGCTTTTGGCTATTGTATATAATGCTGAGATGAATATTGGAGTACATGTTTCTGGTAAAGTCCCTGTTTTAAATTCTTTTGGAATTGTTAGGTCATATAGTTTTTTGAGGAACCACCAAACTGGTTTCAACAGCATCTCTACCGTTTTATACCTCCACTAGTGATGTATGACAGTTTAAATTTCTCTGCATGTTCACCAGCACTTGTTATTTTCTGTTTTGTATTTTATTATGCCATTTGATAAGGATAAAGCAGTATCTCATTTTGGTTTTGATTTGAATTTTCCTAATGGCTATGATGTTGAACATATTTTTAAGTGCTTATTGGTCCTTTGTATATCTTCTTGGGAAAATATATATTCAAGTCATTTGCCTATATTTTAACACAAATATTAAAATATTTATTTTTCTGTTATTGAGTGGTGGAAGTTATTTGTATATTGTGGATATTAATTCTTTGTCAGATGTGTTATTTGTAAACATTTTCTTCCATTCTGAAGGTTGTCTTTTTTCTTTCTTGATGATATCCTTTGCACAAACATTCTTGATTTTAATGGTCTAATTCATCTAATTTTTCTTTTGTTACCTGTGCTATTAGTGTCATATTTAAGAAACCGTTGCCAAATCAAAGGTCATGAAGATTTGCTCCTATGTTTTCTTATATTTTGTTCAGTTTTGGGTCAGTTTTTGTATATGGTCAAAGTAAGTGTCTAATTTCATTCTTTTACACGTGGATATCCAATTTTCCCAGCACTAATTTTCCAATTTCTTGTTGCAGAAAATGTTCATTCCCTGTGGAATGCTATTGACATCCTTGTGAAAAATTATTTGATCACATATGCAAGGGTATAAATATGTGAGCTCTCTGTTCTATGTCATTGATCTACACGTCTATCCTTATGCCAGTATCACACTATTCTGATAACTGTAGAAAATTAGTATTCACACAACTATATTCTAGTCAACCACTATCAGGCTTGAGGGTTATCAACTCTGTATAGTTAGATCATTTGTGTTCCATAAAAGACTGAGGCTAATTACCCTAAACATGCAATTCTAATGTTACAGAACTAGAGCTCACTAATATCCTGTTTGTTTTCAGTTGGAGAAAATGGAGTCTACAGTCACTCTGCATTCCTTTTACCTAATTCTAGAAAAATTGTAACCTACTTCTATCTTTATAGATTTATCTTTTTTGGACATTTCTATAAGTGAAATTACATAATATGCAGTACTTTTTGAATAGCTTCTTTTACTCATCTTATGACCCTCATAAAGCTGCGAGGGTCGTACGACTAGTTCTGGCCAGTAGGCTCTAAGCAGACATGACATACATCACTTCTAGGCCAAGGCATAAGAGAGGGGCCTTGAGGGCCCCATGTTTCTCTTCTTCTTTGGCAACCAAAAATGTGGTGGGATTTAGAGGATCCAGCTACAGAGATGGAGCCTGACCTGTGTCCCTGGGTGACTACTTGGAACAGAAACCTCCCTCTCAATATTAGCCTACCTTAGGTGGACAAGTAGCATGTATGACAATTTTTTTTTGTTGTTGTGCAAATATGCCACAAGACTTTGAAAACATTTTTGTCAAAATACAATATGTGTTCTGGATGTGTGGTCCAAGACCAAGAACAGTAGCTTCAACAAGGAATTTACTAGTAATGCAAATTCTCAGGCCTCACTGGGACATGCTGAGTCAAAAACTCTGGGAATGGAGCCCAGCAGTCTGTATTTTAATAATCCCTTCAGGGTATTCTGATGCAAGTTAAAGTTTAAATACCACTGCAGAAGCATAATCTAGACTATCCTTTCTAATAGTTGATAATGAGTTTTTCAATATGTTAAATAATTAAATATAGTCTTTGTAGAGGAAAGGGAAAGCAGTAACTGTATATTTTGGTTCGAATCTTCCTTACCAATCCTACTACTATCACTCTAGTTCAAGGGGATATTGAGTTTAGCTGCAGTATAGTATAGGTCAAGAGGAGTATTGAAAGGATATTGTAAATAAAGATTTGTGTCATATTAAACATGATATAGGCACAATCAGTGTTCAATCAATGATGATTGTCTTTCTTTTCCTTTCACATCCTTGGTACTTCTTGAATAGACTAAGGCAGAAGCTCCCAATTCTCCCTATGGTCAATTTCTCTTCACTCTAGTTCCTGCATATTAAGATTACATTTAACTTTTTGGAGAAATTCAGCTTTGATCGTATCATTAGTTTTAACAGTTTTATTGAGACGTAATTCAGAAACTGTATAATTTACCCATTCAAAGTATACAATTCAATGGTATTTAGTACATTAACAAAGTTGTGCAGCTATCACCACAATCTAAATTTAGAACATTTTCATCACCTATAAAAGAAACCCAATAGTCCTTATGGTCACTCTCCACACCCCGATCTAATTCTAGAAAAATCCTAATCTACTCCTGTCTTTATAGAGCTATCTATTTTAGACATTTTATATAAATGAAATCATATAATATGCAGTACTTTGTGACTGGTTTCTTCCACTTGGCATAGTGTTTTCAAGACTCATCCATGCTGTGTCATGTCTCAATACTTCATTCTTTTTTTGTGGCTGAATAATATTACATTTTAAGGTTGTAGTATATTTTGTTTATGCATTCATCAATTAGTAGACATTTGAGTTGTTTTCACTTTTTGGCTATTATGAATAATGCTGCTATGAACATTTGTATACAAGTTTTGTGTGCTCATATGTTTTCATTTTTGGTAATTATCTACCTAGTAACAGATTGCTGGAGTATGTGACAACTCTATGTTCTTTTAATTTTTTTATTTTTATGAATTTATAACAGTTGTACATATTTACGGGTTGCATGTGATATTTTGATATGTTTACCATTTTGACAAAGTGCCACAATAATTTTCCAAAGAGGCTGCACCATTTTACATTTCCACCAACAATATATGAGGAGTTGAGTCTCTCTCACCCTTGTCAACACTTGTTATTATTTATATTTATGATTAAGGCAAGCCTAGTAATTATAGAGTGGTATGGTATTGTGACTTCTATTTGTATTTCCTTAATGACTAATGCTGTTGATAATCTCTTTCTTTGGTAATTGACCATTGGTATATTTTCTTTGAAGATATGTCTATTCAAGTCCTTTGCAATATTAAAATTGGATTGTTTATCTTTTTATTATTAAATTGTAAGAATTCTTCATGTAATCTGAATATATGTCTCTTATTAAAGGTATGACATGCAAATATTTTCTCTCATTCTGTGAGTCATCTTTTCACTATCTTGATTACATAATTTGCAGCAAAATTTTCAATTTTGATGAAGTTCCATTGATGTATTCTTTCCTTCACCACTTGTATTTTTAATGTCATATCTCAGAAATAATGGCCTAACCAAAAGTCTTGAAGATGTTCCTGTAAGAATACAGTTTTGCTTTTACATTTAAATCTCTGATCTATTTTGAGTTTTAGGTTTTTTTATTGGTTTGTTTATACTGTGAAGTAGGAGTTCAACTTCATTCTTTTGCACGTGGACATCTATATTAGTCCATTCTCATGTTGCTAATAAAGACACACCTGAGACTGGGTGGTTTATAAAGGAAAGAAGTTTAATTGACTCATAGTTCAGCATGGCTGGGAAGGTCTCAGAAAACTTACAATCATGGTGGAAGAGGAAGCAAACCTGTCCTTCTTCACATGGTAGTGGGAAAGAGAAGGGAAGAGCTAAAGGAGGAAAAAGCCCTTTATAAAACCATCAGATCTTAGGAGAACTCACTCACTATCATGAGAACAGCAGCATGGGGTAATCACTTTTATGATTCAATTACCTCCCACTACATCCCTCCCATGACATGTGAGGATTATAAAACTACAATCCAAAAATGATGTTTGGGTGGGGAAAAACCATATCATTCCATCCCTGTCCCTCCCAAATCTCATGTCCTCACATTTCAAAACACCATCATGCCTTCCCAACTGTTCCCCAAAGTCTCAACTCATTCCAGCATTAACCCAAACGTCCAAGTCCAAAGTCTCATCTGAAACAAGGCAAGTCCCTTCTGCCTATGAGCCTGTAATATCAAAACAAGGTAGTTACTTCCTAGTTACAATGTTGGTACAGGCATTGGGTAAATACACCCATTCCGAATGTGAGAAATTGGCCAAAACAAAAGGGCCACAGAATTTTCTTCACAGTGAAAGCTCCAAACCTTGGTGGCTTACATGTGGTGTTGGGACTATGGGTCTCCTTATATATTGTCGGTGGAAATGTAAAATGTAAAATCTAATAGGGCAGTCACTAAACCTTAAAGCTCCAAAATGATCTCCTTTGACTCCATGTCTCACACCCAGGTCATGCTGACACAAGAGGTGGGCTCCTATGACTCTGGGCAGATCCACCCCTGTGGCTTTGCAGAGTACAGCCCCACTCCTGGCTGCTTTCACAGCTGGTGCTGAGTGTTCTGTGGCTTTTCCAGACATATGGTGCAAACTGTCAATGGATCTACAATTCTAGGGTAGATCCATAGAACTTTGCATGGCCAGGCTGCAAATTTCCCAAACTTTTATGCTATGCTTCCTCTTTGTCACTTGGAAATTTCTTCTGCCAAATACCATAAATCATCTGTCTCAAGTTCAAAGCTCCACAGATATCTAGGGCAGAGGCAAAATGCCACCAGTCTCTTTGCATAGCAACAGTGACATTTACTCCAGTTCTCAACAAGTTCCTCATCTCCATCTGAGAGTACCTCAGCCTGGACTTTATTGTCCATATCACTATCAGCATTTTGGTCAAAGCCATTCAACATGTCTCTAGGAAGTTCCAAACTTTTTTGGAAGTTCCACATTTTTCTGTCTTCTGAGCCCTGTAAGTCTCTAAAAAGTTCCAAATTTTCCCAAATTTACTGTCTTCTTCTGAACCCTCCAAATGAGGGCCAATATTCAAATTCAGGAAATACAGAGAACACCACAAAGATACTCATTGAGAAGAGCAACCCCAAGATACGTAATCGTCAGATTCACTACGGTTGAAATGAAGGAAAAAATGTTAAGGGCAGCCATAGAGAAAGGTTGGGTTACCCACAAAGGCAAGCCCATCAGACTAACAGCAGATCTCTCTGCAGAAACCCTACAAACCAGAAGACAGTGGGGGCCAATATTCAACATTCTTAAAGAAAAGCATTTTTAACACAGAATTTCATATCCAGCCAAACTATGCTTCATACACAAAGGAGAAATAAAATTATTTACAGACAAGCAAATGCTGAGAGATTTTCTCACCACCATGCCTGCCTTACACTTATAGATTCTTTTACACACAAAGTACTTTTTGGATAAAAACAAGGAATTTGAAATGGTATAAAAGAACTGCATTTTATAAAAGACCTGCATTTTAGTTTGTTTATAATTTTCTATTTATTATTTTAATTGATTGGAGTCCAACCAATAAGTTGAAATGCTACATATTGTCAATATATTGTTATTCACTTTCTTTTAACTTTAAATTTCTCTGATATTCTGACATTCTGATGCATTATTTTTTAATCCAATTCTTAAAATATTCTAAACTTTTCACTATTTTTTATGTGTTACTCAATTATAACTGATATTTATGTGACATGTTTCCAATAAAAGCAAGAGGTGTATAATAGTAAATATTTATAGCATAGGAAAACCAATTCAACTTTCATATGATATGAAACAATTTCAAAAAGAAACTGCTAAAGAACAGGAAAACAAAACAAAACAAAACAACACAAAATTACGAGTAAACTTACAAAAACCTAAATTTGCGGAAGAAGATAAATTGATTAATTTGGAAACCTGTGTAGTTTGTAGTCTTTTAACTAAAAGTGTGAGTTATGTTCAGAAAATTTTTTTCTTCATTGTGCTGGTATTATCGTGTCAGATTGAACAGGTAAAAGGGTGACGAGTTAGAATGCATAGTCTGTAAGATATCATATAAGGTGTTTGTTTATCTGTATTTGATATAGTATAATAATATGGTTAGATAGTTTAGTTCTCTTCTTGTGATATTATATAAGTTAAATTATCGCATGGAATCTGTGATAGTCTACCCTTGAAATAAAGATTAAATTACAGTCTTATAGTCTAGGTTCACTTTAAAGAAATTTAAATTTCGACTTTTTTTGTCTGATTTTGCTAAAAGATGGAAATCACTATTTTTTAAATTGTTGTCTCTGATAACATTGCCCAGAACATTTGCTAAAGATAAACACAATGGAATCAATGCAGTAATACGATATTTCCTGATGGAATACTAAGCTTACCCATTGTGGGATACAAATCCCATAATCAACTGGCAGGGCTGCGAAGGTCTTTCTTACATGCTAGATTGATCTGATAACTCATACTATGTTTTGACATATTCTGTATATTACAACCTGTGTTCTTTTGCTTCTATGGCTAGTGATGGCTTTATACACTGGATTTTGAAGCAATAGGGAAAGAAATACATTGGCAGAAGGCTTAGAGTTTCATTTTTCCATAAGATAGAAAAAGCAAGATACTCAACAACTAGCTATGATGATGTGACAAGAGATTATTTAATCATTCTTGGCACGCTTCTATGTAGCCAAGAAGTAACCTTAACTTGTCTAAAGCCTACATTGATTTAAAAACAAACTTAAATACAGAAATTTATCTTTGCTATTGTAATTAAATAATAGATTTTTTCAGTATAACTGCATGCAAGGCATATGCTCTGTTTCAGTACCAGTGTGGAAAAAAATTGCAATTTTTAGTATACAAAAGGATTTTAGTTTTCAATAATTCTGTTTTAATGATACAAAATTATATACATATATATTTAATCTTGAGTTTCTCAAGTGTATTTCTGTAAGGAAATTTAGTTAAGTATTTGCATGTTTTTGTTAAGTTTTTTAAATTTCTTAATTGGCTAGTAATTTCTATTGAAATAAGTCGGGGGTTGGCCTGTGATTCAAAAGCAGTCCATTTGTGTTTTGTTTGTCTTGTGAGCTATTATATTTATTTTCTTAAATTGCTAAAAGGAATTTTAGTTGTAATAATATGCATGAAATTTATCTGAAATTCAAATGTTAGTGTCCATAAGTAAAGTTTTATTGGAAGATAGCCATGCCCATTCATTTACATATGGTCTATAGCTGCTTTTGTTCTCTAATAACAGAATTGAATCATTGGGCCAGAGACCACCTTGTCTACAAAGCTGAAAATAATTTACTCTCTGGTCCTTTATAGAAAAAGATGGCCAACCCCTGAGATAGTTACCTCTATAAATCTTAGATGACTCCTAAAATGCATATACACACTCACACAAAATGTACTTGGGTCTGTGCTCTGTGAAAATGTTTTCATTTCAAATGCTTTGATTATGGGAACTATCACTTAATATTTTGAAAATCCAAGTTTCAAAATTATTAGGAAAATAATTATCTATATTGTTAAGATCATGCCATTAAATAAAAAGAAACCAAAACACTAAAAGCAACTGTTGTGCAAATAAAAGCCACTTGAGGTATACTTAAATCCTGGAGTAACACATAGAGTGAACTGATATATGGAAAATCCATGTTCTTCTACATTCTGCACCATTGGGTTAAAACACTGATGTCACTATTTTAGGACATTTGTTGTCTACATGGTTGATACCAGTATTAATGGTGGTATGTTGGATCATTACTGAAAAATGATGGAATCTAATTTAACTTACAGAGTTAATTTAATTTTAATGATTTTCATTTTGTTGACTAGAATTCTGTTATTTAACAGTCTAATGCCTAATTGACATCATAGCTCTGTGATATGGGAAGCATATCTGACATTTTACACTCTGGTCTGCATTTTACAGAGAAAGAAAGATCAACTGAAAATAGTTTTCAAACTGCGCAGATTTCTGGGGAGGGAGTAGCTTGCGGGAGATATATAAGGAAGAAGCCAATGGGTTTAGATCCTTGACCTTTGCTCCTTTTCAGTTAAAGCACTTTTGTTTTTGGTTTCTGATACAGTATTTCCCCCTTATCCACAGGGATACTTTCCAAGATCACTAGTGGATGTCTGAAATGCAGATAGTACCGAATCTGACTGCCATCAATCAGAACACATTTCTGTTCATGTCTTCCACCCACGAAGTTAATGCCTTTTTTACTTTAAACTCTTATTACATACTATTCACAATAACTTTTGCGTTCTGAGGTGTGACAGCAAAACTGGCACAACTTTCTTTTTCCTTCTTCAAAATTTCATGCATAGAAGATTTGTTCTTAGGATAGATTTTAGCAACTTCAGCATATAGTTCCTTTTTCTTTTCTTATTAAGTGAAGAATGTTCACCTTTTCACTTGAAAACACTGTCCATCCTCTCTCTGGCATATCCATATTGCAAGCATCACTACTCTTGCACTTTTGGGTCATTATGAATAGTAAAGTAAGAGGGACATCAACTCAAGTGCTGCGAAATTGTGCCAGTCCATCTGACAACCCAGACAACTACTAAGTAACTATCAGATGGAGAATGTCTACAGCGAGGATATGCTGGACAAAGAGAAGACTGATATCCCAAGTGAGACAGAGCAGGACAGTGTGAGATTGCATCATACTACTCAGAACGGCATTCCATTTAAAACTTACGAATTGTTTTTTTCTAGAATTTTTCATTTAGTATTTTCAGACCAAGGTTGACCACGAGTAACTGAAACCACAGAAAGTGAGAACACAAATAAGTGTGGACTACTGGATTATAGATCCGACATGAAGATTTTTTATGGTTCTATTGCTAAATGCAGTGATTTTGTACTGTGCCAGCTTAGCCTAACTGCAACTGCATTTTCCAGAATTCCCTTTTCTGTATTATTTCAGATTAGGGTTGGTCACAGGAAAGCTTGTACTAGATTTGGTAGGTAAGTGAAGAGACATCATTATGCTGTGAAGTTCAGTACAGAGACCAGCTTTTATATATTGTCACTGATCTGCTGGATTACTTTGTTTGCATGAGACAACAACCAGTCCTATTGTTTCTTCAACTTCTCTATGTCCTGAGCCAGTAGCAATGCAACTCTACTATGGCAAAAGGTGCTAGTTTCTTCTGAAAGTTGCCTTTCTCATCACAGGTAGAGGGGGTACAGAACAGAGGCAAGTTCCAATTTGATCTCCTGGGTTTCTGTTGTACTTAAGAGTTCTGTTTTGTTCATGTTTTCCCTGCTTCATGTTAAGCATTTCTTTCCAGATGTTGATGCTGGCTCTGTTGACCTACGGCAACTTCAATCCCACTACTGAATATAGATGCAACAGCCTTCCATAGATACCTTCACAGCTCCCACCATTGTATATGGTATGATACCTAAAATAAGTTCCTTATTCTATATCACTCAAAGACGCTCTGCTTCTCTGATGGAACCATAGAAGATACACTAAATATAATTGAAAGCTACTCATTATTCATACACGTTGTTTTATAAGTGAAGAAATTGCAATACAGAGAAAATAATAGTGGTAGTAATAGTAGCAGCAGTAGCTGTAAAAATTTACTGAGAGCTTACTCAGTAATACTTTAAACATGTAATGTTACCTAATCCTCACTATAACCCTTTGCGTTCATGTTATTGTCTTCTCCATCTTAAAGGAGAGGAAAAAACTGAAGCAGAGAGGATGTAATTTTAAGGCCTGAGGTCATAGTTATTTAAATAGTGGAGTTGGAATTTACATCAAAGTAGTTTGACTCCACTCCAAGCTCTTAATCATAGGTTATGAATGAGTTTTGTAGAGATATAATAATAATTTTAAAATACACTATTTTCTAGGTTTCTATTTTCCAGACAATTGCTTAAACAATTCACAAATATTTATTGAGTAGCTACTATATAGTTTGTTTTAGGCAAGCATGACAAGAATAGTAGATGGAGAAACGATGTATTTTGCTATACTTGCATTTGTAAAATGAGAACGGTGCTCTTATTTCTGGCTATATCTGAATCTATCGCTCTTGCTCTCTATTTCTTTATGTAGCTATATTTAATTGCATTTAAAACATAAAATATTAGAGGTGATTTTGTTAGAGTAGGTAACTAGACAGACACGAGCAGGGCAGGAGATGCTCCCCTCCCAGACCAGGAATGCCAGGCGACCATCAGGTGATGGAGAGGCAGTTGTTAATCTGTCTCTCAAAAATGATAATTGGCCACAGCCAGCACCAGGAAAAGATAGTTTCCCAATAGATACAAAACTGAAGCTGGTGATCAGCGCTTCCTGAGGAGATCTCAGGAGTTGGGTGAGTGAGCTTAAGTATGTGCAGTAAGAGGCAAAATGGAGGAGTTCAACCAATATATGACCTTCCTCTGGGAATGCTTAACTGGTAAGGGAAAAATGCCTCAAGTGAGCATGCACACAACTTCAGTAAACACACTGGGCATGTGGACTCTCCAAAGTACTGCACATGCAGACAGCCCACCTCAAGGGAAAAAGCAAGGGGGGAGAAACACAAACCTTGGAACCGTGTCAATGCATAGAACCCTAAGTCAAAGATCCAATTGGGCACTTTGATTTCTCAAGTTGCTGCTTGGCCTTCTTCCAAGTGTATTTTACTTCCTTTTGTTCCTACTCTAAAACTTTTTAATAAACTCTCACTCCTTCTCTAAAACTTGCCTTAGTCTCTCCGTCTGCCTTAAATCTACTTCTGTCTTCAGCTGAACTCATTCCTCTGAGGAGGCAAGGATCAAGTTGCTGCAGGCCCGTATAGATTTGCCACTGGTAACAATTTGAAGAAAAACATAGGCATTTAGGTCAAATGTATGCAATGGCAAAGAATAATAAAAATTTGTCATTTCCAAAATATTTAAATTTGTATTTTTAAAAAATATAATCATGTGACATGAAAATTATGCCACATGTAATTTCTGAAGAAAATTACATAGGTTCATTTTTAAATTCACAAATGAATAGACAAGTCAAATATGTACTGAGGTTGCCTGTATGTTATCATGAATAAGCTACAGTAATAAAATCTCTTAAGACATTTACGCCATTTGCAGAACCCTATTAGTCTATCAGTGGTCACTGTGAAGATTCTTGATACCCCTCGAATGACTATAAACTAGGATCTACAATAACTCTGGATCTAGCATGGGATTTCTGTTATCCAAGAACAGTCTTTCCAGAAACCTCAAGTTTCTGGAATAAGTTTCAGCCTTTAGGTAGTCTTTTAAAATGTGCTTTTTGTTTGCTTGTGAAGAAGATACCCTAAATAACAAAGAAAACCTGCTGGTGCCTGTCATTACTCAGGTTGTTAGGACAAAAGGGTCTTTCTTTTGAAAAGCAAGTATAGCCAGTAAACCTTATGCCTCCATGCATTAACTGGGAGGCTTGTGGGAGAAGTGAGAGGAGATGAAGGAGACAAGAAGAGAGTGGTCTAGACAAAGTAAAAAGACAGCATAATTAGATTCCCCACAGAGGTGACTGCAATTAGATGGGGCTGCAGGAGGGTTGAGTGGCAAACATTGGCTCAGAGGAGGAATCAGAATGGGAGAACTGTGGGGGAGGGCCATGAGCACTTGTCCATGACCATCCTTGAAATGCACAGGACACCATGAAGTCTTAACTCTGTGTCTTGTTGGATTTAGAAACCTACATTCCCCCTGCTTTCTGCTTCCTTTTGTGTAGCATGTCATCTTCCTCCTGCTCCCTGACTCGCTCTTCCTCTTGCCGGGTGTGGTGACTTGTCTATAGAATTTGCAATTTTCAACAAGGACTCTGTAACATTGTTCCTTCTGCTCCTTTTTCTCAATGGGGATATGCTGGCTATCGAGAGCATGTGTTCAGGTCGACTGCCAGCAGTGGGACAGGTAGAGAGGAGAAGGATTTGCCCCTGTTTTGTGGAAGTCTGGAGGTTGGACGACATTGCCTATGACTTAGGGTAAATCTCTCTGATTCTGAGGGCTTCCATTAGAAAGTCCACTGTTCCTTGCTCAAGTGCCACCATGTCAGGCTGTCCCAGAACGTGGATAGCAGCATACCCTGTTTTCTTACTGAGAGACCAAGAGATATTTGGGAGGGCTGAGAAAGAGGAGATGTGACTATTTCTGGGTAATCCATTCCCTTGTACCTCACATGGTATAAAGGTTGCCCAATATATTATATGAGGAATCTTTAAAATATTTATGGAAAGTGCTTACTGTAAAAAGAAAATGCATGAATTTCATGTTTTTTTTCACCAAAATAAACTCATACTAACTTGTTATAACATGTTTGAACAGGATCTAGTGTGAGGCACTAAGAAGTCTAAAGACATCAGTTTAAAAAGAGCTCCTATCAGAGCAATTTGAATTTTGCTAAAATTGAAGCAAGAGCAAACATCAAATTTAGTATGAAACTTGGGTGGAAGAATGGTGAAATTATTGATGCTTTATGAAATGTTTATGGGGGCAATACCCCAAAGAAGTCAGCAGTTTTCAAATTCATCACTCATTTTAAGAAAGAATAAGACAATTTTGAGGAAGAAGCCTGCTGCAGCAAACAATTTGCATCAACTTGTCAGGAAAAACTTCATCTTGTTCATGTCCTAATTGAAGACAACTGATGATAAACAGCAGAAATGATTACCAACACCATCGACATTTCAGTTGGTTTAGCTTACACAATTCTGACTGGAAAATTAAAGTTGAACAAATTTTTCACATCATGGGTGCCAAACTATTATGCCCAGATCAGCTGCAGACAAGAATAGCGCTTTCAATGGGATTTGAAACAAGTGAGATCAAGACCCCAAAGCATTATTTCAAAGAATTGTAACAGGAGATGGAACATGGCTTAATAAAGCGTAATCAAAGCAATGGCTACCAAGAGGTGGAAGTGGGCCAGTCAAAGCAAAAGCAGACTGGTTAAGAGCAAAGGTCATGGCAACGGTTGTTTGGGGGATGTTCAAGGCATTTTGTTTGTTGACTTAATGAAGGGCCAAAGAACAATAACATTTGCTCATTATGAGAGTGTTCTGAGAAAAGTCAGCCAACACTTTAAATGAAAATGGCCAAGAAAGCTTCACCAGAAGGTCCTCCTTCACCACGACAATGCTCCTGCTCATTCCTCCTCATCATACATGGACCATTTTGTGAGAGTTTCGATGTGAAATGATTAGGCATTCACCTTATGGTCCTAATTTGGTTCCTTCTGACTTTTTGTTTCCTAATCTTAAAAAATCTTTAAAGGGCACTTATTTTTTCCCATCAGTCCTGTAAAAAAGACTGCTTTGGCATGGTTAAATTCCTAAGACCCTTAGTTTTCAAGGCCTGGACTAAATGGCTGGTATCATTGCTTACAAAAGTGTCTTAAACTTGGTGGAGCATGTGTTGAGAAATAAAGTTTATAGTTTTTACTTTTATTTTTTTAATTTCTTTTTTCCATGAACTTCTTGAAGTGCCCTTGTATATACAGTCTGATATCACATACCTAACCCCCAGGGATCCCACTGGGCTGCAGTGCTAGAGAGTGACAATGGCATTATCATGCAACTAGAAGTGACCTCCTACTCCTTTTTCTACTGCTTAAAATGCCCATGACAGGAAGGAAAGCATCTAGGGAATGACTTGGACAGCTCTATTCGAGGCTTCAAAATGCTCATTTTCTGTGGGTTTCTCTTCTCATGTCTCTTCTTACCATTTATAATGATGAAACTACAAAGGCTGAGTTTGGTCTGAGATAAACATGCAGACAAAACTCTGCTTAGGCAAGCTGGAGACAAGAGTGTCAAGAGAGAACCTGTATGTTTGTCACAGCAGCCAGCCAAGTTTGTGGCATAGAAGACCAAAGAAGGACTCAGGACTAAGGCCTATCGAATAATACAGAATATTTTTGTCCAGAACATCAAGTGAGCCTGTTTCTCAGAGACCTGTGTTGGCAAAAGGCATCTGGTCAAGGATGGTCATTTCTGGATTCTGGCTATGTTTCTTTCTTTTTCTCAGAGATGGTTCTGATGAAATTGATGTTGTTTCACAAATAAATTGGTAAAAGCCCTAGGTCAGTAAGTCTAAGGGGATAGATTATGGACAAAAGTGTGTTAATCTTTTGAATTCTACTAACATTTGTTATAATGTGACATTCTCATCTTGTGAAATATCATCATCTGGGTTCAGGTTGTAACTTTTCTTTTTGTGATCCTTTATTTTAATTTCAAGCCTCATTTATATATATTGAAAAAAGTCCCCTAGTCTTTATCAAGTTGTTTATTCAGACATCTACTTTGAAAAGGTTCTGCAAAGTGTTGGATTGTGCCAGTTAATCCTAGGTATCGTGTTAATCTGCCTGCTTCATCCTGTTGCTCTCTGCGGCCTGAATGCTCTATTCTTTTAGTCTGCTTTTTACAGAATATGCTCTATGGACACAGATGATGGTCACATTCTCCTCCCTTGGAGGGAAAGACTTTCTCACTTCTTTATCAGGTTTGGTGTTGAAAACTAGATCCCCCTTTGCATAGCAACATGCATAGATTTTTGTGTAACTCCATTACAGTCAGGTCAGAGGCACTGCTGCTGAGAGACTTCACACCCACTATCATGTGGGATTTGGGATTTGGGAACGTGACTATCTATACCTCACTTCTGTGACTGTTAAAGGCATTAAGAAACAATAGTACAGGCTAAAACATGGTTCATAGCATATCTATCAGTATCAACATATTGGTTGTGCTGTAGGTTCCATATTCTAATATATGCAATATTTTTATAACTGTGCTCCAGGGAGTTTTGAAAATTTTGTATAATTGTCTAATTAAAAGAATATTTAGATTGAGAAGTGCTGCACAACTACCTTATGCAAAATTTAAATCATGCAGCCATGTTAAAAGCAAGTAATTGTGCAATAAATATAACTGTTTAATTTTGTTTTATCCGGTATTTCTGGAATTTATTTGAATGTAGAACTTTTGTTCTCATGAAATCCCTATTTCAACTGGAAAATGATATTGAATGAAAAGCAAGGTACATAGCCATATTATGGGTTGTGCTCATGTAAAGAGAGTAAATGAATGTTTATTTGCACCCAAAAACATAAGCACAGGAAGGATCAATAAGGTAATACAATATAGATTTATGTCTTCTGTTTAATATTAGGAGTAAGAAAGGAGAGTTGTTGAAAGTCCTTGTAGGGTACAAACATTCACAGACTACTTGAGTAGAAAGGGTATGAACACCTTTTTTAGTGGTGTATTAAAACTGTGCTCTGAGGAATCTCTTGGGCCCTCTTGATGCACATAGTGAACATTGCTGGGTTTCATTGATAACTGCTCCTATTCTAGCAGGCATGTGGGAGACTGCATTTCTCAGCCCTTTCATAGCTGACTTGGCCATATAACTATTTCCGGCCAGTGAAATATCAGTAGAAGTCACACATTTCATTTCCTGATTAAGTTAAATAAAGACTCTATGTAATTATTCAATCTATCTCTTTCTCCCTCCTCATAACCAAAAAGTCCATGAACTTCTGAGAGTAAAGCAATGAGCTGGAGAAGTCTCCTTAGCTTGGATCCCTGAGTGACTATGTGGAGTTGAATCCACTACCTCCACCTTTCCTTGTCCCATCACTTACACTTACTTATCTTAGACATGGAGCATGAACAAGAAATTCTTGTTGACTAAAGTGACTTAGAACTTGAGATTGTTGAAAGGAGAAATAATGGCGGCCACCCTACTAGCTGCTCGGGGGTGAGCCGGACGGCACCGGCTTGAGGGCGGAGGCCTTCACACGCCAGACTGGAAAGGTACCGAGAAGTCTCTCACTGGGACTACTATTAATGGCCCGTGCAATTTGACGGGGCGCGTGGTTCTGGGGCAGACTCCAGAACAACACCACTGGGTCCCGACATGGCCTCATCGATGACTGACAGAGCGACTCCTATTACGACCAACATTTTCGCTGTTCGCTCAGGGTCAGCTTCTGATGCCCAGGCAGTAGCTGATGCTGTCACTTTACCATGCTTGGTTAATAGAGCCATTGAACTGAATGAGCCTCCACTGGCACATCAGCAGCCAGCCTCTTTAAGGAGATTGTGTACCGATACCAGAGAAAGACCGATGGGCGGAATCATCATCTCAGGCTTGGGGACCCTCAAGAAGAGGGCAGGTGTACTCAGTGCCTATGGTGTATGATGTATGCAGGTCTTTGCCATTGGAGGTCTCGTGGGACTCCTACATCTATTGGCTATGTGGATGCTTACTACCGGGAAGCATGACCAAGGAGGATTGTCTACAATTCCTGCCAATGCTCTCGCTATTGCGGCCATTGGAGTCGGGGATGCTCCAGTGGAGGATGATCCACCTGGCAGCAAACATTGCAGAGTCAGATTAGAGCGGCAAGTACTTTTGGGAGACCAGATACCAAATCGCCCATTGCCACTTTACCGCCCCCTGAATACTGGGATTCCTAGTATGCAATAAGAGATACATTCACCGTACTGGATGCAAAATTTAATAAGTTTGTCACAGAGAAAAAAAAAAAAAAAAAAAGAACTTGAGATTGTTTGTTTCTGCAGTATAACCATATCTCTCCTGAGTGTGTGTGTGTGTGTGTGCGTGTGTGTGTGTTTTATAGGGTGATGATAGCTCAGGCCTCACTACTCTATGTCCCCCACCCCTTGAAATCTCTTTCCCCTCCTGTATTATAATCAGAGAAGCTATATGTTGGTCTGTTTACCAGATTGGACTTCTAAAATAGATTTTCTTAAAACAAAGAATTCCACTGCTAAAATATTGAAAGTCACAGCTAAATATCATCCCCATTTAAACTCAGTAAAGTTACTCTGACAGTAGCGGAAGCAGTAGAACCTTGGATTATTATTGTTTTTTAACTTATTTTATGTTTTTATTTTATTGTCCCATAAAGTCAAAAGTTCATGATAAAGTAATTTAAAGATAATACAGAACAACAGAAGAATAAATATAGCATCCATAGACCCACTACCCAAAGACAGACCCTCTCTATTTTTTAATATATTTCTTTCTTATCTTTTAAATTAGTAACAATAGGAATAATCATCTATATTTATTGGTTCCTCCCAGATGCCAGGCACCCTGGGAAAAGCAAAGCTTAAAAACAAGGCTCTCTGAGCAGACTTATCAGTTATGTGACCTCAGAGTCCTCTTTTTATCAGATTCCTCACCTTTAAATGTTTTACTATGGCTTTATGGAGATTAAATAAATTTAGAATATGTATAAAATACTAATACTTTGAAGAGTTCCTGTATTATTATAAAGCACTTAATAAATGTTACCAATCTTACTTTCCATTTTTTCCCAGTTAATACCCACATCAAGCCTATGCACTAGGTATTTTAATCTCTCTTTTCCAGATAAGGAAGGATTCGAGGTTAGTAATTGCCCAGTCACATCTTCCCTGTGCCTGCAAGCACTTTTCTACATCAATAGTTTTTAAGTCAGAATGCACATTAGAATCACCTTGGGATCACGTAACAAAAACCAATGCCAGCACCTTATTTCTAGAGCCTATGGTTTAATTAGTTGAGATAAAATTTGGGCCTTGGCATTTTTAAAAGATTCCATGAAGGGATTCTAATGTGCCACCAGAATGAGACCCACTTCTCACCAGATTAAACTATTGTAATTTCCGAATTCTATTTTTCTCTCTTGTCTCCATGCCACGGAAATCCTTGCTCACCATTTCAATCTTGCAAACCTCTGTTCATCTTTAAACATTCAGTTGAATTTAGTTGTAGCACTGAGAGGAGAGAAAGAGACTCAGAACAACTTTAGCACTCTCATAATATATGTCCGCTCCCCTCCACATTTTTTCTCCAGTGAAGAGTGACATTTTATCTATTAATCTTGTAAAAAGCGCTATGTATGCAAACATAACTTCGAGTCAGCCACTGGTGACCAAATTGCTGCCCCAAGACTCTCCTAGGTAGGTATTCTGGAACCACTGTTTCTAGTATTACAACTTCAGTGAACTCTTTTCTATCCCTTGGGTGAATTAGAATGCCCCTTTCTGTGCTGTACATAATATGTTGCATTTTGGCAGGGCTTTGGTAATTGTCACCATGCTGTACAGTCACTTGCTATTTGCATGTTTCTAGGGTCACTGAACTTTGCAGCAGAAGTGTCTTTGTCATCTTTTTATCTCTACAGTGTAACCCGGCATCTGGCTCTACAATAGATAACTCAATAAATGTTTATCCAATGCATGTCTTTGATAACCAACCCAGCTGCTGCCAGTTAACTACTACAAGCTCTGCAGATTTCTAAGGGAGTTAGGCAGATGAGGAATCAAATCATAAGGAAATAACTCTGACCTCTTGCATCTTGGCTTACCCACCAAGTTCACCTTGAGGTCATGTGGCATTTCTATTATCAATCTTTATTTTCAAATCTTTGCAGTTTATATGGAAAAAAACCTTCCATGTGTTAGAGTTTAAGTGAAATAGTTCCAACCTTTAAAACATTAGTTTCTGCTTCTGGAGCATGGAGTATATGCTTACTCCATTCCTTCTTAAGTTTAGGAGTTTGGGATATATAATAAGTTCAGGATGTGCCTCTCTCCAGTTTCTTTATGTCTAAATAAATCAAATTAATGAAAAGCCATTATTTACTGTGTTTTTAATAAGGCTTATAATCTTTAAACTGAGATAGGCAGAAAAGCCCAATTTATTTCAGTTTTTCTTAAGGGAAAATGTGCTCCTTAATCTTAATTAGCTTGTAGGAGTGTGTTTTTTTATTCTATAATTTCAACTTAACTAAAGATGCCTGAGTTTGTTGGTTGATAATCTTTGTATTTCACCCTGTGTGCTCTGATAAGGCTCTATTAAGCAACTGTCCTCCCCTTGGGTTAGGAGTTAATGAAAAGAATAATAATAGTAGTGACAAAGATTTTAATTATGTACTGACTGCTTACTGTGGACCAGACAATAAGTATGTACATGCGATGCATTAGCTTATTTAATACCTAGTATTAAAGTTCAAAGAAGTAAAATTATTTCTCAGTACTGTCATTGCAGGAATGAGCTGGACACAAAGCTGGGTTTCTGAGAGGCCTCTGGATATGTGACTGACACATAGAAACATGCTGCATCGCCCAAACCAATTGGTGCAAGCTGCTGAGTGTCCCCAGAAAGTGACTCTGGAGAGTTTTCATGATCCCCCCATAACCATGCGTTACCTAATGCGAGAAGTTATCTGAGCATTTCTGGCATAAATAGTTTGAACCCAAATTTTTCTTATGTTTTCGTATTGATTGTTTACAAAAACATGTAATAACATGGATAAAGAGATGTTAAGCCATGATATAATCATGTACCAAGTAAACTTGACCTCTGTATCTTTTGCATTCTGTGAAGATTTACCTTTCAACTAAGCAACACAGATAAAGTTTTTTTTTTTTTTTATATTACAAACTAAGCACTGTGTTTGTTGAAAGCTCACCCCGAAAGGCAGAACATACAGTTTCAAGGAAATTTGAAAGAAGATTTTAGATTTAGAGTTGGTTTCTTAATAATAAAGAATTAAACTTTTAGGTTTCTCTCATGTGTTGTGATTAATTTATTAGCTAATTAGTTAATATAGCCTGCATATTCAGTATTATCTTGATTTAACATAAATTATTGTCCTGTCATGTCCATGCCAACTTCTATTTAGAGTGTTCAAGAAAAATCATTATTATGTTTTTCCAAAAAATTTCTTTCTGTGTATTAGTGATTTTACAATATAAACAATCTCTTTTGGTTACCAATATTTAGTGATATTTACTTGCTTTCAAAATAAAACTTCATATACTCTGGTAAACCAGTAGCGTTATATATGGTTGGTGATTTTCTGATCACTAGGGGAAATAAACACTGTGTATGGACTCATACCATGGGCTCTGTTTAAATTAAAAATGGACTCATCCGGCCATGGTGGCTCACTCCTGTAATCCCAGCACTTTGGGAGGCTGAGGCCGGTGGATAACCTGAGGTCAGGAGTTCGAGACTAGCTTGGCCAACATGGTAAAACCCCTCTCTACTAAAATACAAAATTAGCCGGGCATGGTGGTGCACGCCTGTAATCCCAGCTACTTGGGAGGCTGAGGAAGGAGAATTGCTTGATCCCAGGAGGCAAAGGTTGCAGTGAGCTGAAATCGCACCATTGTACTCCAGCCTGGGCAACAAGAGCGAAACTCCATCTCACAAAAAAAAAAAAAAAAAAAAAAAAAAAAAAAAAGTGGAACTCATTCTCCCAATGGAAATCATTTTATAGCACTCTGTATACAAGGAGCTGAAATTGACTTTCATTAATCAAAACATTTTCCCTAAAGACTACTTGGTTTTTGTAACTAATTAATAATTATTCTTCTGTTTAAATTTCACACTGTCAAAGAGATTGAGTCACATTTCCCAAGGATTAATAATTGTTTGATTAAGAAGTTGGTGAAAAAAATCTCTTTCTGTTTCTCTCTCTCCCCCTCACCTCCACTCTTCTTCCCTCCTCCCTCCTTTCTTCTGTCTTTTCTTTTTTTGGGGGGTCCTAGTTTCTGAAACTCTCATTGAGTGTATACAGTGTTTATTCATGAATGTATGTGAGCTCACTGTGTACCTAAAATCAGGCCTCCTGTCTTATATCCCAAGCCTACTACTTGAAAGATAATTTCAATTCAGTCCATACCAACAATAATAGCAACATCACCAATAAGAAGTAATTGTATGCTGGAAATACAGTATCAGCATATCCTTTATCTGTATTATTAAACCACTTCAAATCATACCATGTCTGAAGTGCTCCCTCTCTCTAAAATTAAATACACATGAAAGACACCTGGTGTTGAAGTTGGAAATGAAATGCAAACCAGATGTATTCTGTTGAAAATGTGGTCCTTGACTCTTATGCCAAAATGGGAAATTGATTTTTTAAAATGACATCTACAAATACAAACTTAAAAGGCAGCTTTTGTTGGTCACAAAGTCAGATGTTAGGGATCATGGGTTTTGACCTGTCCCAAGAAGTTGTTTTGTAAAGTATGTGGCCTCTTGTATTTGAAGATAAGGAAATACAGTTTCTGATGAGATACAGTATCTTGAAGTACAAAATCATTACTTTTTTCCAAATTTTAAGACAAGATCATTGCTTTAGCATAGTAATTCAGGTCATAGAATGGAAGGAAAATAAAGAGAAAATTTTAATCTTAACTTGTTTTTTCAAATCTATATTATTAAATTTTATAAATAACAATATCAACCTAATTATTTTTGAGGACTTACTTTGTGCCAAGTCCTAGATCTATCATGGTAAACAACCAGATTTGATTCTTACCTTCATGCCGCTTAGTGTTATGAAAATATTTTTCTTCATTGCTCAAAACAAGTTTTACGAAATGAATCAATTAATTGAAGAGAACAAAACTAACATAAATCAAGTAGTAACTGTACCAGGACTCGGCTAGGTTTTTGCCCTCTTATTTAAATTTCCTAATGGCTTTGCAAGGTAGTTACCATTATCTTCATTTCACAGGTGAAACAGTGAGGATCAGAGAGATTGAGTTCTTGCTTAGGGTCACACAGTTAGTAAACTAGTAAATAACAAAGAAATCAAGAGAATCCAGGTATAATTCCACAGTTTGACACCTCTCCTGAGTTTAGTGCTATCAACTACTTTATGGAATTTTTATTCAAATTGCCCTTTCCTCTGTTCACTCAATAATTTAACTGTATCAAAATAAATAATGTACAGTGGAACACAAAATATTGTACTGAAAATAGAGAAGTTTGCTCACTCAATATTGTTATTGGCCATGAGAGCTTTTTTTTTTTTAATTCTTCCCATAGGGCTGAAGAAATGAAGTGAGTAAACACACTGGACAGATTTTACAACTAAAAATCCATATAAATAAGAGGATTATTTTTTAAATTATGTATTATAAAGAGGCCAACATTTAACTGTTGCATTTTCCTTGCTCTGGTCTTTGATGGTATAAAAAGACTGAGGTCTTTGCTGGCAAAGATGGGATTTTGTGGGAGGTGGTTTCTACTCATTGCTGTTATTTTCTCCAGAGAGATACCCTCAGTGCATCCTCCTGTCCTTCCAGGCCAACTGACAAAAACTTTAAAGCTTACTTTTTTCGTGTACTTCCTGATTTCTCTCTATAGTCCACTTGCCAAGTTTCTTTCTGCCTTCTTTTGAATATCTCCAATGATGAGACTCTCACTACCTTTTGAAAGAGCTCATTCCATCTTTGAATATTTCTAATAATGAGATCACTGTTTTCTCAAAATATGACAACGCACATGTGCTTCTCAGGTACAGAATATATTTAATTCCTATTCTATATGACAATCATTCAAATTTATCCCACGTAGGATATATCTAATTTATTTTCTGTGTGGCGAGTACTCAAATTTGATACTATTTAAAAATAGCTGTTGTGATCTCTATGACTTACCCCAAACCCCAATTCCTTCACCAGCTCCTTTAAGAACAGAACTTAGAATATCTTCACTTGAAACAAAGATAGTAATGGAACTAAGTCCCACATTCCCAGTGTAATTTTACAAGTAAATAGCACATCGATTCTAAAACCTCTGCCTTCCTTATTCTAATATCGTTACTATGTTTTTATAAATGAGCTCTGAATTCATATTAGTTTATTTTGGAAGTCACTGCCTAATTTTCGCTGAGAATAAGTATATTCTTTCTTTCTTTCTTTCTTTCTTTCTTTCTTTCTTTCTTTCTTTCTTTCTTTCTTTCTTTTTCTTTGTTTTTTTTTTCTTTTTTTTTTTTTTTTTTTTTTTTTTTTTTTTTTTTTTTTTTTTTTTTTTTTTTTTGGTGGAGTTTCGCTTTTGTTGCCCAGGCTGGAGTGCAATGGCACAATCTCGGCTCACAGCAACCTCCGCCTCCCGGGTTCAAGCCGTTCTTCTGCCTCAGCCTCCAGAGTAGCTGGGATTACAGGCATGTGCCACCACACCCGGCTAATTTTGTATTTTTAGTAGAGACGGGGTTTCTCCATGTTGGTCAGGCTGGTATCGAACTCAGACCTCAGGTAATCCACCCGCCTCGGCCTCCCAAAGTGCTGGGATTACAGGCGTGAGCCACCGTGCCTAGCTGAGAATAAGTATATTCTTAACTCAAACTCCTGTGATTTTTTTTTAAACCTGTGCTGTGTTCCATTCCAAGTATTACTTTCAATATTGTTGTAAGGATGTTTACTGTCAGTCTAATTTTCTTTCCTTTTTATATTATCTGCATTTCCTCTTTATTTGCTTTTGAAATTTATTTTTTGTGTTCTATAATTTTATTATGATGGGCTTAGTTGTTGATTATTATATTATATTCTTCATGTCTTATATCCCCTGTATTTGTATTGTGTTTTCTGAGTATTTTATTCAGATCCATGCTTGTTTCATTAGGATTTTGTTTTGTGAGCAGAGTTTCAGTTTGGACATTTCTAGAGATTTTCTAGTAGTTAACAAAAGTTTTCATGTATTTTCACACTTTACTCCAATAATTCCTTTTTAAAACTCACGCTAGTACATAAAGATCTGGGTATAACATTGTTTATTTCAGCATTATATGTAGACCTGAATCTCAATTTATGGGAAATTAATTAAATAGATATTAGCTCATACAATGGATTGCCATGCAATTGCTAACAAGAATTATGTATGGGTATACATACATACATACATACATACTATATATAGATCTCTCTGTATATGTGTGTTTATGTGTAACTTGATCCATTTATGCAATCTTTAGAAAATGTATACAAATTAGCTACATGTGTAACTATATGCATACAGTCATATAGAAAATATTGAAAATGTAGGCAAGAAACATTGAGGCGTGATTATATTTGAGGAAATTGTAGAAGTCCAAGAAAAAACAAAGAATCTTATAACATTCACTTTATAGCCTTCTTTCTTGTTTGACTTTTTCTATTATTTTTTACAGTGAATATGTACTGTGCTTTTACATTTAAAATAAAATTAAAAACCTATTAGATTCTTCTCTTCACTCCATTTATCTTTTTCTGTGTGTGGGGAGGGAGGGATTCTGACAGATGGTCAATAGGTTAGATAGCCTGTAATATACTTCATGTCATCTGAGAATTGGTTAAGCTTGAAGTCTATAACATCATCAGTCATTGGTAAAAGTTTAGAATGCCTTTCCAAAACCTCCTTTCAGGGAGGTCTTATCAACTGGTAAGCCTGGAACAAAGAAAAAATACCTAATCTTTCTTTCTTTCACGCTTTCTCTCTCCCTCTCTCTTTCTCTCTCTCTTTTTCTCTTTCTTTCTTTCCTTTCTTTTTCTTTTTCCCTCCCTCCTTTCTTTCTTTCCTTCCTTCCTTCCTTCCTTCCTTCCTTCCTTCCTTCCTTCCTTCCTTCTTTCCTTCCTTCCTTTCTTCTTCCTTTCTTCCTTCTTCCATTTCTTTCTTTACCCTTCTCTCTCTCTATCTCTTTCATGTGTATATAGCATGTCATGTACTCTGCCAAGCATATTTATTTTTTAAGACAACTTTGAAATACATAAATATTGGCATGTTCATTCCCTGTGTTTTAGAAATGTTATCCTCAGCTTTCCTTGGGATTACCAAATTGTGAAAGGCATATTTTGATCATTGCTCAAATCTTTTAAGCATCTCCTTTTATTATGTCAAGCTACAAAAGCATTCTTGACCTACTTTTTCCTTCTTGACACTCATAAACTTCAAACTATAAGTCTAGAAGGTAGAAGACCATCCTAAAATAAGAAGAATTATTGCTATAAGCCACATAAAGTCTTCAATTTGAGTCTTTCTTTCCTTGTCATCCTCCCTCAATATAACTTTAAGAGTTCAAATTAAAGATAAAATTGAAACTGACTTTTGCCAAATCTGAAGAAGGAAATAAAACTGCTTGCTGGGAAGTACAAGTTTTTTGTAGTGATTCAGTTTGACTCTCTCTTCAGTGATGCTTCTTTTGAATGTATTTCTGTGAGGTACCAACAAGTCAACGGGGTTAAAAGTGCTTTTTCAGTTGCTGTACATTTAAAGCCCTGTAGCATCTTTTCCCAAGCTCTCCAAGCATGTGGGATACTACTGAAAGTCCCTGGACAACTATCCAGAAGCCTCATGCCTCCTAAACTTTTCTACTAAATTCCTGGAGCAAAAGAGAATAATTGTTTTGCAGTCCTTATTTTCTTCCTATTCATTCCTAGGTACTATGCAAGATGACAGTTTCAAACTACACACCTTTGTGTTATTGTAAAATTGCCACCTTTGAAATTACTTCTGTTTCTTCTCCACGTTCTATGAAGATCAATCATTATTCTCATCTTGATTGGGTTAATATTGTAGCAAGTCTGGTGTGTACTGTAATTTGGCATCCTCTGGTTGACTTTCAGAGAACAGTGAGCATACCATTTTAGGGCACTTGTTCTTTGGAAGTCCAGAGAGGTTGCTTCTTTTTAGAAGTGTGGTTTTGTTTTGTGCATTTTAATATATATAAATTTCTTAAGCTATAGTAACTCATTATAAAAAATTCATCCTGGGGGGTGGCTAACTTGTCTGAATACATAGAAATACAAGACAGAGCCAAATAAAAGTAATGTTGTATTCTTTTTCTTATAGTTGCTCGGTCCTAGACAATAAATTAGGCTTCAGAAACAAAAGACAAAATTACATAAGTTTAGAATTGAGTCAATCTCAAGTAATGTTTACAGACAAAATTGGCCCAACTCTTTGGACTGATTTGAGTGCTGAAACTAAAATTACATGTATTCCACAAAATAAAACTAACCAATATCTGCTAGAAGGGATCACTTTTTTTCCCATCTAAATCTGTGAAGTTATTAATATAGCTTAACCTGGTTGTATATCTAACCCAATATGTATAAATAAAATTTGCTTCTTTTATTCTGAATTTACAAGTCTATAAAACAAAGTAATACATCCCAAATCTGCTAAACACTGCTTGAAAACTTCATAGAATTTTTTATATTTTATCCTTGATTTAACCCTTAATTAGAGGAATTAATATTGCTAGTTCTGTTTTGCAAATGGGAAACTGAGGCTTGAAAAGGTTAACTAACAAGTCCAAGGTCACTCAGCTAATAAGCAAAGAATTTGTGATTAAAATAGAGAACTAGGTCAATGACACAGCCTAAGCTCATGACCATTGTATTAAATAGCTTCTCATTATTGCTGGATTTTGCCCATTAGATGAAGATAATATTCACTAGTGGTAACTCCATACTAAGGAAAAAGTCAAGTTTGCAATTTAATCCTAATGTATCTGATACAAGAAGTTGTGCGTGTGTGTGTGTGTGTGTGTGTGTGTGTGTGTGTGTGTGTGTCTGTTTTCTTTTTAAGGCAAGTACCTGCATAATAGTGGTCCAATAGAAATCATGAATGTTACAGGTCAACAGTTAACTGAGGAGAATTTCAGAGATGCTTGTGCTGGGTCTGGTTCTAATTAGTAGTTCACTGTGAAGAATACCAAACACAGACAGGCACTCAAGATTAAATTAAAAAAGAAAAGGCCATTTTATCCAATGGAAACCTTTTAAAAAATGTCCCGAATAAATTGTTGCATACCTAACAATTTTCTCCTGGTGTTTATTACAGGATGTTGCCAAAGTTGGCCTATTTGGTGCGCGGCCAAAAGTTTTGCAATTTCCCTCTGATCTGAAAACATTTTTGTCAGACTTTCTTGTGAGTCATCAAATTTTCCAGACATCACACAGTTGAGTCAATTAAAATAAAGTTAATTGGTATTTTTGTCCTTTGCCAAATTAAATCATTCCTTATGGAGGAGTTTGTACCTTGCTGGAGATACCTTTTGGGAAGGTGAGAGTTCAGAGGTAGAGGCCAAGAAACTGTTATACTCCTTTGGAAAAAAAGGTGATTCTTTTCTAAAAATAAGAAATATCATTTTAAAGTAATGTAGATGCCAACCCTTGGAAAAATAATCTCCTGTATTTCCTAGGGTTTTACTTAAGTGTGCCTACAGAGGAATATTAGTAAAACTGATGGTCATAGAGAAATCACCCTGAGAGGCTGTTGTCTTTCATAAATGTTTAATTATATTATTTTATTCATTTTTTAACTTTTTTTGCTTAATGCTTATGGCACACATTTGAAGTTGAGCTCTTTGGTGGTGTCTTATGTAAAGTTTAGTGGAAAATAATCACATGTTCTAATAACTTCTTGACCTTCCTTCCAAAACTCCTCTCATGTGGTTGTCTGTATTTTTTCGATGGATCAGGAACCAGAAATTGTTATAGGCTCACTGTGTTCTTTCTTTTAATCAAAGGACTATGGTGCACTGCTGATGGTCATTTTAACAACTTTAATAATGAAAGTCATCATTTATGTTACCTGTCATGAACATGGTGCTGGAAATATCAAATAAATTAATACATTTTTTCTTTTCATTTACAGTTGTAATACCTTTATGAGGTAGAAATTATTCCTATGAGAAAACTGAGGTCCTGATAGGTTAAGGTTATTTGCATGAGATCACACAGCTCTAAGTGGGAGAGATTCAACCCTTTCTCTGCATAGAAAAGGTCATTTTCAAAAGCTCTTCTATTTATTCTGAATATAGTTCTGAGTATAGGCATGGAAAAGATCAAATATTATATTTCTTGGTAGTGAGAATTAACTAGGAGTTTTGACAATATAGAGACACAGCCAGATGATTAATCTGAAGGAAAAGAAAAAGTACACAAAATGAAACTGTTTATTTTTTTTTCACATGTACATAATGTTTTTCATTGACAAATAAAAAGTATATACATTTATGGTGCACAACATGATGTTTTGATATATGCATACATATGGAATGACTAAATGAAGTTAATTAACATATGCATTATCTCATATATGCATCTTTTTTTGTAGTTAGAGCACTTTAAATTTACTCTCTGATACGGTTTGGCTGTGTCCTTGCCCAAATCTCACTTTGAATTGTAATAATCCCCACATGTCAAAAGTGGGGCCAGGTGGAGATAATTGAATCATGGAGGTGGTTTCCCCCATACTGTCCTTGTGGAATAAGTCTCACAAGATCTGATGGTTTCATAAATGGGAGTTCCGCTGTAGAAGCTCTCTTGCCTGCCGCCATGTAAGACGTGACTTTGCTCCTCATTTGCCTTCTGCCATGATTGTGAGGCCTCCCCAGCCATGTGGAACTGGGAGTCAATTAAACCTCTTTCCTTTATAAATTACCCAGTCTCGGGTATGTCTTTATTAGCAGTGTGAGAACAAACTCATACACTCTCTTAGCAATTTTTAAATATACAATACTTATTAACTACTACTTATTATTAACTACTATCTTATTATTATTACTACTATCACCATGGTACAGAACAGATCTCTTTAACTTATTCCTCCTTGGGATTTTCAAACAAATAATTGTGCCTGTCCTGGCGGCCAGTAACAGATGTCCCTGGCTGCAATAGGGAATGTGCCCCTGTTGCCTGAAAAAAAAGTGGCAGTCAGTGTAAGAACACTGGGGAGCAGACCCTGAATCGAGAAGCATCTGTCTGTTGCCTAATTCCGTTCCAAAGGTTTATTTTGATTCTGATCATCATTTAGGAATTTTTGGCACTGATTTTTTCAATAGAAGTCTACTCTTGTTACTACATCCTGCAACAACAGAAGGACTTGACTATCTTAGAGAACATTTCACATCCTGAAAGTTTCGCTTCATGGACTTCATTTTTTAAAGATTGGCTTTATTCACTACTTTCTTTCCTATAGTTACCCTCTAAAGAATTTAAACTTCTGCCTGGTAGACATTGCCAGAATAATATTAAGGCAAATATTTGGCATATGCCCTGGATCACAGTGCTATTAGAAATAAGACAGGGATGAAAGTATCACAGATCCAAGTGTAGCTCTCATCATAAAGCAGAAACATTTGGATAACTCTTATATAATTAATCAGATCACACTGTTCTCTGCTCAAAACTCTCCACTCCTTCCTACAGTACCTGCAATAAAAACTAAATATTTAAGTACCCTATAACAGCCTATAGGACATGGGTACTGCCATCCACCCAAAGTGCCAAAGGCCACTTTGACCACTCCCAGCATTTGATTCCCTCCACACTGACTTCTCTATCCTTAGCACACCAAGCTTGTGCCTGCCTCCAGGGCTTTTTACTTGCTACTTCCTCATGAAATATTTCTGTCCCCAAAGCTTTTTCCTGCTTCATTTCTTCATGTAATTCCAGCCCCATTAAAACCTTCTCACAATGATCTGATCAAGTTCTCTGAAATACCCTTCTCATCCCCTGCTCCTTTGTTCTCAAGTCCTGCTCTGTTTTGTTTTCTTAATGGCTATATAATTTCGCTATCTGAAGCTATATAATTTATTTATGTATGACTAAGTCTCCCCCACAAAGATGCAAACTCAGTGATGTAGAGAATATGTTAATCTTTTTTGTTTGTTTTGTTTTGTTTTGTTTTGAGACGGAGTCTCGCTCTGTCGCCCGGGCTGGAGTGCAGTGGCCGGATCTCAGCTCACTGCAAGCTCCGCCTCCCGGGTTTACGCCATTCTCCTGCCTCAGCCTCCCGAGTAACTGGGACTACAGGCGCCCGCCACCTCGCCCGGCTAGTTTTTTGTATTTTTTAGTAGAGACGGGGTTTCACCGTATTAGCCAGGATGGTCTCGATCTCCTGACCTTGTGATCCGCCCGTCTCAGCCTCCCAAAGTGCTGGGATTACAGGCTTGAGCCACCTCGCCCGGTCGAGAATATGTTAATCTTATTCCCAGTTTATGACAGTACCTGGTTCCTAGCACTTACTTATTTTTTTTATAAGTATATTTTTAAATAAACGACCAAATAAATGTTGTAGTCGGTGGCCTCTAATCCTCTTCCCACCCTCACCCACACTCCCAGAAGTCTCTGGTGTCTCTGTGTTTCAGCCCTAAAAAAAAAAAGAAAAGGAAATTTGCTTCTTATTAGCCTAAAATTGACCTTCTGAAGGTATTACTTTCCCTGCAGGGAATGTTCTCTACGTTCAGGGGAAAAAACACCTAAACTATACGTTATAAATTATCCAGGACAACTTTTTTTTTTTTTTTTTTGAGACGGAATCTCTCGCTCTATCTCCCAGGCTGGAGTGCAGTGGTGCAATCTCCGCTCACTACAAGCTCCGCCTCCCGGGTTCACGCCATTCTCCTGCCTCAGCCTCCGGAGTAGCTGATACTACAGGCGCCCGCCACCACACCCGGCTAATTTTTTTTGTATTTTTAGTAGAGACAGGGTTTCACCGTGTTAGCCAGGATGGTCTCGATCTCCTGACCTAGTGATCCGCCCGCCTCAGCCTCCCAAAGTGCTGAGATTACAGGCGTTAGCCACCGTGCCCCGCCCAGGACAGCTTCTGAAAATGATTGTTTTACCTTACTACTGCCTTACCTCTTCCACCCTCACCTCCCACCTTATCCTAAACTGGACGTTGCTGTTGATTTTGTCTTGTTTCTGTTCAAATTTCCTAAATAATTTTGGGTGCTCTGCTATTTACTCCAAATTCAACAAAATATTAATATGATAACCTCCTAACCCAGGCCACAGGACAAAGTTCCCCCAAGCAAGCTTCCACACATATACCCAGATATGCACCAGATCCAAAGCCTTCTTGTAACACTAGTGAGATTCTTGATTTCTTTTTTGGATGTATGCTTAATTAATGTTGGTTCCCTGACAATCCCATCTTTCTAGTCGGGTCCTCCATTATTCCTGGCACACTTGTTAGTAATATTTGCTGATCAGAGATGCATATTGACTCCTAGGTGGGGATGATCTTTTTACCTGTCATTGGGTACACCTTTTATTTTGGAGGCACCTTCAGTTTTTTCTTCCCCTTTCTTATTTGAGAGTTTCAGTCTTCTCTTTGGGAATCAGGCCCTAATTCTCTTTCATTATTTACAGGAAGAGATTAAAAGGCTTCATTCAAAAAGAACCTAGGAAAGTTGCCTTAGTGTCTCGATGACGGGTGGAATTGATCGGCAAGCTGTATCTGGTTGCTCAAAACAGTGCAGCATCCACAGTGTGACAGATCATGGATGAGATGTTAGTGTTGTAGAAACAAAAAACACTTTAGTGAATTCACTTATTAACATGCCATTGAATTTTATGTCTGAGTCAACAGCATGGTATTAAGGCTTTGACACAGTGGTGTTCCAACTGTATTGTTTATTCCTTGTAATAAAATTATTATTTTGTTTTTATGCATGGTGCCACTACAGCATTTTCCACCCAGTGGGTGCGCTATAAATATTGACTGATTGGAATTTGAAATTGTAAGTGTCATAATTTAGAGGTTATTGGCTCCCTATAATTGCATTTGTGAACTACAAATTCAGCTAAAATTGGAGCTCTACTCTGAAACATTTCCATTGAGCTTCTGGTCTAAGTTACCCAGAAAACCCTTAAGGTAAAATTCTCCTCTTTTTACAGCCTCAAGTCTATTATTTAAAGCCAATAAACAGTGGTTAATAATGGAGAAGTTTTAAATTTCAGGCATGTTTTTAGAGACTAAGCCTAATAAATTATTAAGTGGAAGCAAAGCAATATTATTTGTTTTGGTCGTAGACTTTGAATATCCAAGAGAATCATGGATATCATGTCTCAGTAATGGTTTTGAGGTTTGACTCCTGCTTCCTTAAATGTAGGAAATGGCACTGAGAGTGATACATGGCTTTATTTTTAGGTTAAGAAAATGGCCATACTGCCCAAGGTTATTTATAGATTCAATGCCATCCCCATCAAGCTACCAATGAGTTTCTTCACAGAATTGGAAAAAACTGCTTTAAAGTTCATATGGAACCAAAAAAGAGCCCGCATTGCCAAGACAATCCTAAGTCAAAAGGACAAAGCTGGAGG
>NW_016808026.1:4061420-4090997 GCF_001698545.2 Rhinopithecus bieti
ATATTAAAAACAGTTGACTATTAAAAAAAAAAAAAAAAAGAGCCTACCTTTTAAAGGAAGCAGTTACCTGGATATGTAACATCCTAAAGCAGATTTCAGATACTTGAGGAGAGTCTGTTTTTAAGAATTATGATGAAATATTGCTTGCCTTAATGAAATGGCTGTTATTGTAAAACACTGATAATATCTATAAACAGTGTCATTAAAAGGTGAGTGAAATAAACCTTAGATAATAAGTACAATAAACCAGACAAAATATCTATCTCTGAAAGAATAAGAATTATATAAGAAAATATATAACTTCTTTGAGATCTAATCTTTCAGTTCTTTTTTAGCTCTGTTAACAATTATTTAGCAGATGCCAAGCCCTGAGCTTTCATATAGGTTTACAAATATAAATAAAACCTCATCCCTACATAGAAGAATCTTAGGAGAGACATGGTTTCAAAATAGGGTTCTTACACCATGGATTTACAGGAAAAGCCTTTGATTACAGGAAGAAAATACCAAAATGCTTATTTCTGTTTATTTTTATAAAATAAAGAAATAGGTGAAATGTAAAATGCAAAGATGTCCAATGCAAAGAAATTAAGACAAACTAATCACCCATAGGGATCGTGGCATCTTGACTCTCTCACATTTACTATGATGAGTTTGGAGTGGTGGAAAACATAAAAACAAATACCTATACCTCTGCGTAATGTTTAAAATCATAAGAAATGCAAATAAATTCTTACAAAATTTTATTAAACATAATAATCAATGTTTAAAAGGTTTATTTGAGGTATGTTACTTAATGATGAAAAAAATACTTTTAGAAACACGCTTATTCTTCCTACCACAATAACAATGGCCAAAATAATACATAGAAAATGATATAACATACAATTATATACTTAAATGCCTTCCTTTGTCATAAAATCGTTGGAAGATGCACAATATTGATACAGTTGTAAATATTAGACAGAAGCTACAACTTGGGAATTTTGCAATGCCTTGGAAGAAGGAAGAAATGTTTCTAACATGTCCCAGCTGCTGGTATTTTCTTCATTCTGTTTCAACAATAACATACACAAAGAACGACTTGTTTTTTCTAACCACCAAAGGAGATAATATATTCTCAGCAGAAATTTTTTTTAATAAAAATAATGTTTGTGGAAATAACTGTGAAGTGTAGTTACTGATGAAGCGGTTGCTCTTTACTGGAATTTTTCAGATGGATTTCAGGGAAATGTTGAGGAGAGAATATAATTTCCTGAATCCTTCATAGGCAAGCCAATTTAGGCCAAAAAAAAAAAAAAGGTGCATACATCGAGGAAATTGCAATAGAGGCAAAATTCTTAGAATAATCCTCTTTATAATAACAAGGGCATCTCAGAATACAGTAGGATCTTTGAAATATTTTTTTAAAGACTTTTTTGAAAAATGTTATTGGACTTAAAAGTATCTATATGCTTACTCTTTTACTTAAAAAGTATTCCAAATTTTTTGACAAATGGACTTACTGGCATGATGCCTAATGAATCTATTTTTAGAATCACACACTCTAAAAACGGATTTTTAAAGAAAGTTATAGAAAATCATTTTGAAGAAGGATATAAAACTGTTTCCAGGTTAAATTATTTCCTTTTGCAAGTGTTATGAGTACATTTATCTGTGACATTACTCATTATTTCTACTTATTGAAAAAATATTGGAGGTATGGTATTATCTTACCTGTTAAAATTCTACAAATAAAGAGTTCTTATGGGTTTTGAAACCTTTTGTTAAATATTCAAATTAATAGTTTACAAAACTAGTGACATCAAGGAAAAGGAAGTTATCAATCAAATTTCAACAAAATTTTGCCTAATTTATAAATCAAGTTTAAAAATGAGTTTCTTCATCTAATAAACTAAGTCTCTGATGCCCTTCTACCATTTGAACTTGCATATCTTTATAAGATTTCTATCTCAAAATGCCTGATTATCTTATAAATATACATAATAGCTTGTTTGTTTAAATAGGGATCCTATAAACTGGTCATTAGACCTAGCTAGCAGTGGTTGCATCATATTGTATTCAATTTTGTTTTCACCAAGAATGCTTCATAGACAATGTTGTATGCTTCAGTTAGGAGTCATTTGATATTTAATTTTTTATTTGTATTACACTAACAACCATCAGGTAGACCCACTGGTTCATCATGGGCTGCAAAATAGTAATATTGTGATTTTACCATTCTGTAAAGAGAAACATCTACATCAACTATTTTTTTTTTAACCTAAGATACAGTTTGTCTAGGACAAGAAGGATAAACACCTGATTCTTTCATTTGTTAGTTTTCAACAGAATGATTTTGTTTCTTAGCATTATCCAAAGATGTCCAATGTATTTAAAAAATAAATTGACCATACTTGTTGTTTTTAATAAATTCAAGCATACTTGCTTTCTTTTAATCCATTGCATCTTTTACTGTTGTTGAGTGGGGGCCTCTTTAAGCTTATTTCAGAGTCTTTTTGACATGCCCCCTCTAGCCTTTGATAGCATCATGCTTTTTTGGTGCCTTTTTCCCCTTCAGATCTGAGTTTAGCCATTTCTCCAAAATGTCCTATTTCCTATTAGTGAGAAATAATAGAAATTATAATCTGGATGTTAGACACTTTTTTTATTGCTTATTGATTGGTCATTGATCACAGGTCTTTTCAGGAGAAAGTGCGAAAAAGCATGAATTTTTTAAGATGGTAAAATGCAGCTTGAATCCATACTGATAATACTAATTCAGAGTCAGGACTTGGTTTTTATTTAATCTACTTGATCTTTCATCAGCAGCACCTTTTATCCAGATGGAAACTCCTGGTCTCCAAAACATTAACATATTTTTTCATGTAATTTATCCTACAAAATACACATAGCAGTCTCTGGATGACAAAAATTCACAATACCAACAACAATATGACTAATTTTGTGAGTACGTTTGGCATATATTCCACCAGAGCATATTGACAAATCACTGTGCTCTAAAATTAATTGAAATAGTTTCTCTGTTTTTTGGTTGAGCCAGCAATGCAATGCACAGTTAACACATACAATTCATTTGCCATTCAATGTATCAGTTTTGTTTATAAAGTTTGCATTATAATTCTGTAAAATAATCACATGGTTCCAAAATGAAGTCAATAGAACAAGGTATATCCATGGAAGTCCTATGTTCTGGTACTCTCTATATCTGTTCCCAGGTTCACGCCATTCTCCTGCCTCAGCCTCCCGAGTAGCTGGGACTACAGGTGCCCGCCACCATGCCTGCCTAATGTTTTTGTATTATTAGTAGAGACGGGGTTTCACTGTATCAGCCAGGATGGTCTCGATCTCCTGACCTCATGATCCACCCGCCTTGGCCTCCCAAAGTGCTGGGATTACAGGCATGAGCCAACGCGCCCGGCCCCTTATAGGTAACTTTTTAAAAAATAAAAGTCTTTGTTTTGGTTTTGGTCCCTCCAGACACTGCTTTATACATCTCTACAGTGAGATAAAATTTATCTCTACAGTGAGATAAATTTTGCCAAATGCACATTCTCATGCAATTCATATTCTTATCAATATAGAAACCATTTATTTATCCTAGAGGATTTCTCCCAGACCCTTTCTCAGTCAATCCTACTCCTCAGAGAGGGTCAGTGCTTTTCTTTTCCCATAGTTTTGCCTTATCTAGAGGTTTATATAAAGAAAATTCATACAGAATGTATTCATATGTGACTGACTCCTTCCACTTAGAATAACGTTTTTGAGGCCCTTTTATTTTAGTGCACTTGTCAGTAGTTTAGTCCTTTTTTGTTGCTGAGTAGTATTCCATTGTTCGGTGGTACTACATTTTAAAAAGTACATATATTCACCATTTGCTAGATACTTAGGTTGCTTACCATTTTACCTATTATATATAAAACACATATTTTTGTACAAGTCATATTTTCTGTAAGTATGTTGTTCTTCCTTATGTGTGCTACAGTTGGTACATGTTCAACTTTATGAGAATGTGCTAAGCAGTGCACAAGATCTCCGTCTGTTTCACAAACTCTATAGCTTTTGGTGTTTTTCATCTTTTAGTTTCTCTTTTCCATGCAGGTGTAGTGGTATTTCACTGTGGTTTGAATTCCCATTTCCTTGATGGCAATGCTATTGAGCACTTTTCTCTGTGCTTTTTGGCTTTTTCTGTATCCTACTTTGTGAATTGTCTAAGTCTTTCCTCTATTTTCAAAAGATGTTTGATGTTGTTTTAAATCTTTTCATTTTAAGAGTTATCTATTTGAAATACAAATCCCTTTTCCAGTTTGTTTCTTTTCGTGTGTATGTGTTTTGCCGAGCAGAAGTTTTAATTTTGATTAAGTCCAACTTATCAATTTTTTCTGGTATGGGCTTTCTAAATCTTTTAAATAGGTATATCCGAATTAACAAACCAATCAAGGTACATGACTTTCTGTAAAGAGCATTACTGACTGTATAGAAAAGTGTGTTTTTCAATGCATTAAGACATTTCAAAATGCCTTAAATGTTGTCATTTTACCTTTATCGGTGCTTACAATGTCTATTTTACATATACCTTAAAATACACAATACATAATTAATAGAGGAGTATATATATAAATGCATGCATACATAAATATATACCTGCATACATAAACAAATAAATATATATTGAGGTGCATATTCAGCAATGTTATTAATTAAGAACATGATAAAAATTTTGAGACCACTGGACAGTCATCTCAAAGTAGAGACAAAGGTATATACAGGATATTATGGTCATCCAGAGGAAAGACATTAAGCCAAACATGGAATTTAGACAAAACTTTCTGAATAAGATGACTGTCCATGTGAGGTTTAAGGAGTTAGTAATAATTATACAAGAGGCTATAAGAGAAGGCATGTAAGAAAGATACAGCAAGATGAACAAAAGCATAGATGCGTGAAATCGCATGGATTATGGGTGAAATTATATTTCACATTTATTAGAATTTTAAATCCAAGAAGAGATTAGATGGGTTGGTAGGGACCAGATGGTGGAGGTCCTTGTTTTGCCATGCTGAAAGAATGGATTTCATGCTCAAGGTGACAAGGAACCACCCACTGAAATGATTTAAGAAGAGGGGTGCCATATTCCGATTCTAAATGCTCACCTTTGTAGCAATGGGAAGATGAGGTTGAGAAGAACAAAGCTAGAGCCTTGAGAACAGTTAGGGGATATTGCAATTGTGCAGGTAGCAGATCATGAGGACCTGGATAGGAGAGGAAGGGGTGTGTTTGAGAATCGTTCAAGGGGTAAAATCAGGAGGACCTGGTGATTTGCTGTGAAGGTGGATCAGGAGGTAGAGAAAGAAGAAGTGTACCTAACTCTCACGTTCTGGTTTGGGTAGCTGAGTATGATGGTGATACCACTAATCAATATCAAGGGAAATACAAGATGAGAAGCTACACCAGCAGGGTTGCTGTTTCCAAGCTTTACTCTGCCTGTGCATCCATACAGGCTTCTCCACATTGACAGCTACCGGCTCCTGTCACTGTAAAATAAACTCCCTAGGAAAATATTTCTAATTATGTTATATTTGGAACCTAAAGTTCCCTTATACTATATTATCTTTCCAAGTATTTCTAAATGGTATACCGAACACAGATGGAAGTGCAAAATGGGGTGTAAAAATGACAAGCCTGTGTTTGAATAAAATTTGTTCAACTATTTATTCAAGAAATATTTATTGAACAACCACTTCATGTCACAAAGTGTCCCAGGTACAGGGATACAGTGGTAAACAAACCCGACCTGGCCTCTGCCTTCAGGTTTCTTGTTTCCAGAAGGGTGCACAGAGTATGATGTTGGGGATAGTGCAAGGAGTAGTAAGGACATAGAGAAGGAACATCTATTTCCCTCAAAAGTCAGGAAAATCTTTCAGAAGAAGAATAAAGAATGAGGAGTTGGCTGGCTGAAGGAAGGAGCGGGTATATGGAGGGAGTACTGCAGGCAGTACTGCCTGTAATATCACATGATAATGTAAATATCATATACACATACATAATACACAAGGCATAGGGACAAGAAAGAATCAAATCAACAGGATGAAATGAAAGTTCAACAGGACTGGAATACAGAGTGCAAGGGAGAGAGAGGAAATGATGAGATTCAACAAATATTTGCTGTACAATGTTCGACAAGGTTGGGTTTTACACTAAATTTAAAGAATATGACAATAAATTAAAAAGAAAGTTCCTGCTCTCAGGAGCTCATGTTCTACTGAGAAAGAAAGACAGTCACAAATCATAAACAGATCCTGTACTGGGTACTCCAATAAGAATTTTAAAGTATCATGGACTCATGGGCATCCTGTCGAGGTTACTGGGAACTGGGGAAAGGATAATAGAAGAAGGGATGTTTCAGCAAAGTCTTAAATGATTTTATAAAGATTCCCAACAGCCTTGGACGCAGGGTATAAAATGTAAGGCATTCCAGACAGTGGGACCCAAATGTGCAAGTATATAGGACTTGGGTTGGAGGGGAGACATTTATGTTTGAGGATCATATTTAGAACAGTTGTTGCTGAAATACATTTCTGGCCCAGCTCTCAGCCCTCCAGCATCCCAGAGCCATACTTCTAATGGACACACTCCTACAGGCAAAGAACAGATAGAAATAGAGCATCATTTGAAGTCATTTCAAATGGTGAAAGATGTAAGGTGAAAGTATGGCCTTGCAGAATAGTAGAACTTCCCAAAATTATAAAATGCAGTCATTTTATGTTATATGTAATAAAGGCTTATGTAGTCAAAATTATTATTCTTTTCCCAACTTCTGTTATATAAGGTTATATGAAGTTTCTTTCCATCTTTAGTGAATATTCAGTACAGAAAGATTATAGACTGATGTTCATATTTAATAACATTTACACACAAAATTAATATAAGAAAGGTGTTTTAATTTGTTTTTCAAGAATTGCTAAAGGAAGGTACGTGTTTTAGGAAGTGAACCAGAAGTTTCTTCACAAAAAGAAGAAAGGAGTAAGGGGATTATTATCCAATGTGAACTGATATAATATGTTAAGTTGAGAAGAATATTTTAAAACTGTTCTTGTAAAGCTATTCCTCTGGAAGACTGAACAGCTTTTTTAAGGCTAGCTTGGAATGCTAGAAAGCATAAAATATTAAAAGAATCACAGAATCCCTATAGCCTGGTTATAGATTATAAGAATTTTACATGACTTCAGAGTAAAGCACACTGGATCAGGGATCATGAGACCAAAGTTTATTCACTGTGTGGTCATTGATAAGTGCCTTAATGGACTGCATCTGGATTGCTTCATTGGTAAAACGGAAGTGCTAATACCTTCTTTTTAGGGTTATTTAGAGCATAAATGAACTACAGTTGATGTTGAACAATGCAGGGACAATGACCCCTTGTGTGGCAAAAATCCACACAGAACTTTGACTCCCCTAAAAGCTAATTACTAATAGCCTACTGACCAGAAGCCTTATAGATAATATAGTTGATTAACACATGTTCTGTGTGCTATATGTATAATATACTCTATTTTTACAGTAAAGAAATCTAGAGAAAAGAAAATGTTATTAGGAAAGTCATAAGAAAGAGAAATACATTTACTATTCATTATGTGGAAGCATATCATCATGAAGGGCTTTATCCTTGTCGTCTTTATGTTACATAGGCTGAGGAGTAGGATAAGGAGGAGAAGGGTTTGGTCTTGCTGTCTTAGGGGTGGCAGAGGCAGAAGAAAGTCAGCCAGTGAGTGGACCTACACAGTTCAAATCCATGTTGTTTAAATGCCCAGCGCATTTAGTATGATCACTGATGCTGTTAGGATATGTATCTGTAAGTGTGCTCTCTGGACAGCTATTTCTGCACAACAGAGGTAGATTGCATGCCACATGTGTAATTTAAACTATTCTAGTCTCTACATCAAAAAGTGTGAGAAGAAATGGGTAAAATTGATTTTACTAACATATTTTATTTAGCCCAATACATTCCAGAAATGGATATTTTAATATCTAATCAATATAAAATTATTAATGGGATATTTGACATCATTTTCAAAATATGATCAGCCTTCTTAATCTGGTGTGCATTTTCCATTACAATACATCTCAATCTGGATGAACTGCATCTCAAGTGCTCAATAGCCATATGTGGCTAGTGGCTATAAAAATGGGCAGTGCAATTTTGGGTTACACTGCTGAGTTTAACTCCCAGCACCACTTAGTGGCTGCATCTCCTTGGGCAGTTCTTTACCTTCTCTGTCCTTCAGTTTTCTCCTGTATATAAAGGGTATACTAACAATGCACACATGATGGTGTCATAGGATGAAATGGCTTATAGTAATACTAAATGTATGCTAGCTACTATTAGTAGTAGTCTTGCTAATAACAGTATCAGTGTTCAAGGTTAATGCTAACTACTACAATTGTTATGATTGTTTTATTTTCACAATCATCATCAGCAGCAGCATTATCATCATCATGCAAAGGATCCAGTCTGATGGTGGAGCTCTGTATATAAGTCTCAGGTTGGAAGCTGGTCATGACATTTCTAAGAGGTTGTAAGTGTCCATTCTGTAAGAAGCAGCATCTCAGCCAGTGTGTATGGGTGCATGAAGGTATGATCCAAACTTTTGGAAGAAGTAGCTGGCATGACTTAGGTGTGCTACCAAGGCCCTAGACAAATAACCTGTGATTCAGTCCAGGGTCTCAGCTTCAGGGAAAAAAATAGTGGAAATCAGACAATCTTGTCTGAAACCCATGTTTTTCAACTGGCATGAACGATAGAAATTAGAGACCTTTAGGATTGGTGGGCATATGAATATCAAGGTCCTCAACCCAGACTGATAAGCCACCACATTGAGATCAGTAAGGTTAACTTCAGATCTCCTGGTTCCTAATATGGTCTTGGATTATCAAGAATTGGCTCAGGAACTGAGTGATGCCTACCTGTTTAAATGGGACTAATACAGGCATAACACCCACCCCAAAATTAATTATTTAGTTCTAAAAATTTTGTGTGGCAGAATAATTTTTAACGTATTAATGTGTATTTTCTACCTGTATTTTCCTCGTTCAAGAAAAGTCAAGCTCTTTGCTTAGGGATATTTTGTGAAAAGAAAAGTAGAAATTGATTTCAAGAATTTTTCATTATTAGATATTGTGTTCAAGAACCTAAGGCCATTGGGATTATGCTAGGTTTCCTGGAGAGTGATCCAACAGGGTGTGCCTCTGAACAGACCTGCTCTTAAGTAGGGCACCGGGGAGCTGCCGTGAACCCAGGGCTTAAGGTGGGTGGGGCCTTTGAGACACTGCTCCTTACTCTTTTTTTCTTATATTTCAAGGGCCTATGAAATAAGCTTCCTTTCAAGAGCGATTATCTTGGGCAACCCTGCACTTGTGGAGTTGTTTTAGGCATTGCAGCCTTCCAGGGAGCAGCCAGGCCCATGGGAAACGCAAGGAGAGAGAAAGAGAGGGACCTCCCCAGACTCCCCAGATGCCTGGAGACTAAGAGAGGAAAAGCAGTCCTGGAGTTTTTCAAATAGCAGAAACCCACACCTTATTTGTAGATCATTCCTAAAAGTGCAGGCAAAATGGATGTTGGGGAAAAAGGCTCTATGGCTTCCTGCCCAAAGTGTGGCTTGGCCTCTTCAGGGTTGGATGGACTGAAGGAAGCAATGGGAGAAGAACAATGTGTATCTCAGGGATCAAGGATGTGGAATGATGACTGGAGATGTGTCTCCAAGACCTAGGCTGTCCGTTTGCCTCTGGGTCCTTTACACTGTGCTAGAGTGGGGAGGTTGCAAAATGACTAAAGTGATTTCCTTGCTGGCTTGATGGGGGGTTTGTAGGCAAAATGAAGTTGATTCAAAACACATAGACCGAGCAGAGTGGCTCACGCCTGTAATCCCAGCATTTTGGGAGGCTGAACGGGGTGGATAACGAGGTCAGGAGATGGAGACCATCCTGGCCAACACGGTGAAACCCTGTCTCTACTAAAAATACAAAAATTACCCAGGTGTGGTGGCGTGCACCTGTAGTCCCAGTTACCCAGAAGGCTGAGGCAGAAGAATCGCTTGAACTTTGGAGGCGGAGGTTGCAGTGAGCTGAGATCGCACCACTGTGCTCCAGCCTGGGGTGACAGAGTGAGACTCCAGGAAAAAACAAACAAACAAAAACAAACAAACAAACAAAAACCTCCATAAAGTATTGTGATATTCTTTGCTTGTCTGTACTGGTGAAATGAGATTTACACCCAAAATAGATACTTAAATGATCTCATTTTTACTCTGAAAATGGTACAGAAAAGGAGGAGAAAGCAACTAGGTTACCAATGTTTAGTAACTGAGGAAACAATTTCAGAAAGGTTAAAATAATTTTTCAGGATAAATACCAGTGTTTGTTCACTGGGCTAGATCTTCTGATAAATAGGTAGTTAGATAGGTAGATAAATAGGGAGATAGATGGATAGATAGATACACAATGTGTTTCTTCATATGTATCATTTTCAAAACCTTAGATTCTTTTCCTGATAAACAGGGTATTATTATGCCTTTGGTTTGCCATCTATGGTAGGCAGAATTCTATGATGGCCGCCAAGACTTCCTACCCCCTATTGTACTTCCTCTGTATAATCCCCAAGACAATGAATGTGTTGGATTTAACTCCTGTCTCAGACCTCTAGATCCATATTTAAAGGACCCACTCATATGATCAGGTCAAACCCATTCAGATCACCTGCCCTGAGAGTAGCCAGGTGCTGAATATGACCCCCCATCTGACATCCAGCAGACAATGGGACATCACTTCTACAACCCCAATAACTTAACTCTGCCAACAATAAACTTGGAAGAGGACCCTGAGTTCCAGATGAGAATGCAGCTGCTCACCATGATTTTTGCCTTATGAAACACTAAGCAGAAAGCTCAGTGCAACAATGCAAAAGGATTATGACAGTTTGAAATGAATATTTTGATAAAATGTTTCTTGGAACAAATAAAGTTATGTTGGAAAGCAACAAAACACCTTAAAATATTTTAAGCCAAATAAATATTTTCTATTGAAAGAGTAATGCTGAAAATCATCATGAGTTTGCACTTTTGACAGCATGGAAGTCTGGTACAGGACTAAATATATTGTGGGTCTGTATAATCAGAAAGGAATGAGGTTGGAGCAATAGAAAGATTACAGGGAAATTAGTATGGGGCAGTGGAAAGCATACCAAAAATGGCAGAGTAAGGAACTGTGTGGAAGTAGGCCACTAGCTTGGATCTGGCACAATGCGACTACCACATATGGGGTGCATTTGAATTGAGGGGCACTCTAAAAATTTGGATGACTCCCTTAATACTTAAAAATTTCAAGGTTACAGTTGTGGAAGCATCCTCCCATGAGGAAGGGAATTATGACTGCCTACTCTCATTCATATCGCTCCAGGTTCATCTCCCACTTGGAGAATTCCCCAGTCTCATGGCCATGCTCACAATTACCTCACTTATTCTTGATGTAATTTACTTACTCAACTCCTATGGCTCCATTTCTCTTTGGATTTCCTCTTGTGTATCTAACCACAGTCTTACACTTTAATCCTGCTTGAGTTCAGACTCATATATCCAACTACCAAACTTGAATCACTACTTCTAAAACTCAACATGTAAAACCTAGCTCATTAGCTACTCCCTAGAACCTGTGTTTCCTATTTAGGTGATTTATACTGCCCCCTATTTAATTAACCAAGCCAAAATCTGGAATGATTTTGATTTCCCCCCGCCTCTCGTTCAATTATTAAGTTCCTTAGATTATTTTTCCTTAATATCATTCAAAATCCAACTTCTTCAGTTCGTTTTTACTGTCATTGCTGTATGGATAAGGTCCCCATCCTAGCTGGCTTCTATAATAAATAGGCTTCCCACAGGTCCAAACTTCTCCATTCTTATCCTCTTCCAACTTATCTTCTAATTCCAAAAAGTGAAAAATTCTTCACTGTCTCTCTCTAATGAGAAGATAAAGCCTAAGCTTAGGAACATGACTTAAAGTCCTTCGTTATGTGGCCCCAACTCCAACCTCTTCTCCTAGTGCTCTTCCCTCAAATAAACATTACAGTCAATTTATACTGAAAAACATGGAGCTCCCCACAACTCCAAGCTTTCTGACACCTGTATGCCTCTTCAGTTCCTCTTCTCAGCCTCCACCTCCTGGGCTCCAGCGACCCTTCCCCCTCAGACTCCGAAGCAGCTAGGACTATAGGTGCACACCACCATGCCAGGCTAATTTTTATATTTTTTGTAGAGATGGGGTTTCACCATGTTACCCAGTCTGGTCTCAAACTCCTGGACTCAAAAGACGGAACAGCCTTAGCTTCCGAAAGTGCCATAGATCCCATCTTCTATGAAAATTTGTGCAAATTGAGGGAGACTTATATGTTCCTTTTAATTTTAAAAACATCTCTATATAAAACTTACTATTGCATGGAAGTTCTCATCTTTTACACACTTGTTATTTACAACTATACACAACATAAAATTCAGCAGATTTAATCAATCCCATCTCCGTGTTCTTATAGATTTAACATAGATTAATTTATTAACATAAACACTTTTGTATTGCTTATTTATTTCTTCTTGCTTTTCTGACTATTGTGAATGTCCATATGCCTTAATTATCTCTGTATATTTAAGTACCTTCCTAATGCTTTACCTGGATACTAGTAGCAGTTCAATATGTCTGTTAAATATAATGCACATTATACCATTAAACCTATACAATTATTTCTCTAGGGTAGGACTTATGTAAGTATAATCCAGCATTTCAGTATGAATATTATGATGGTTTATGCCTTTCTCCTAAAGGAAATGTTTAAGTTAATTTAGAGCCTTAATGATGTTCTCACTCTAAACTTTCACACCATTGTTTGATGTTTACACATTATATTAAAGTCCACACGATTGAATATTATCTGCTTATAATATTTTCTTATAAATTCATTTTTAACTTACAAAGTTTAATGCTTTTTTAGTTGATTCCAGTTCCTTACAGCGTATCTAGAAAGCAGATCTATATTTTTAAAATTTAGTTAATGTAAGAGAAACTCAGGTAAGGGAGTCACAGTAATTCTGTGGCACAACTGCATGATAGTGGTACCCTCCCAGCTTTCACCTTCACAACCAGCACATGGGCTCCCCAGGGGCCAAGACAGAGTGCATGGATGGGCAGGAGGCAGACTGCTTTCATAAGGAGATAGAATAGGATCTTGTTTGTAAAAGATACCAGGATGCAGCTTCCTCTTCACCAAAACAAAATAAAATAAAATAAAATAAAATATCCTTTTACATTTGATGACAGTTCACATGTCAGAGACTGTCCTGTGTCAAAAGGGAATTATTAAATTTTAACCATGATCTATCATTTACTCCTCATTGAAGATGACTCTAACTTGCTTTCTTGAAAGAATACAGGCAATATAATGACTTCTTTGAGTTTTTCCCAGGAATCCTTTAATTATGTTCACTATATTAACTTCAACGACGATATGTTAGAGAAATACGTGAGGAAATACTAGAAAACACTTTAGTCGAATCTTAAATCATAAGTTGCCCAAATGTGTGTGTGTGTGTGTGTGTGTGTGTGTATGTGTGTGTGTGTGTGTGTGTGTGTGAGACAGAGTCTTGCCCTGTTGCCCAGGTTGGAGTGCAGTGGCGCAATCTCGGTTCACCTTAACCTACGCCTCCTGGGTTCAAGCGATTCTCCTGCCTCAGCCTCCTGAGTAGCTCGGATTACAGGTACCCACCACCATGCCCAATTAATTTTTTGTGTCTTTAGTAGAACTGGGGGTTTCACCATGTTGGCCAGGCTGGTCTCGAACTCCTAACCTCATGATCTGCTCGCCTCGGCCTCCCAAAGTGCTGGGATTACAGGCGTGAGCCACTGCGCCTGGCCCCAACAATACTATATGTGTAAAGAATAAATGAGTAATTACCATTCAATAGTACATTTTATATATTTACATAGGTTTAAATTTAGAAGAACATGCAGGTTTCCTCCAATTTATATAATACGTGTATTCCAGTGAAGTTGATAATAAAGTAGACATCTGAGCTAACTAAAATTATAAATTCAGATATCTTTTTTTGGAGGAGAATAGCCTAAGTTTAAAGTCTGAAAATAAATGTCTCAACACAGTGGTCAAATCTGAGAGTTGAATTTTGTATAGGTAGAAGGGATTTCTTAGTTTTTCAAAAAAATTCAATTCCATTCAGCGAGTAACAAGTTTTCTATAGGTACTGTGGAGAATTAAAAAAAAAAAAAAAAAAAAGTAAGAGGCAGCCTTTCATAAAACTCAAGCAAAATATGTTGAGTTGTAAAAGTATGTGAGTATAGAGAAGGTGACAATTAATAGAGGGCATCAGAAAAGAGGTCATGAAAATACTAATGTTTTTATGCATCCCAGAGGGTTGTTAGAGGTTGTTAGAGGAAGGGACAATCGAGACCGTGGTTCTGAAAGTTCAAGATGCATAAAACTCACATGGCTGGCAGAAGAGTAGGTGGCAGCTGCGGCACTGTATTCTGTATCAGTTAGCTATTGCTACAATAAAGATGTTAAACAAAACTCTGAAAAAAAAATGCAGTGGTTTAAAACAACAACCCATTATTGTTTCTCATGAGTATGCATGTTAGCTGAGCACTTCTGCTGATCTGAGCCAGGCTCAGTTGATCTCAGTTGAGATCACTTATGTATCTTGAATCATCCATGGGTCAGCTATGGGCTGGCTGGTCTAGGGTGGTCTCAGCTGGTAGACTAGGCTTTGCTCCATGTGGTCTCTAATCCTTCATTAGGCTACGCTGGGCTTTTTTTCATGCCAAACGTAGAATGTTTCTGACCAGACTCAGAACTGGCACAGAATCATCACTTCTGTTGTGTTCTATTGGCTACAGCAAGTCCGGAGCTAGCCATTCAGGGAGTAAGGAAATAGAGTTTATCTCTTTATGGAACAAGTTGCAAATTCGCATTGCAAAAGGTATGAATACAGAAAGGGGAAGAATAGACATCATTTTTTTAAGTAGTCGACCATGGGGCTTCTTTGTTTTGATTGGAATACTGAGTAGGTGGAAAGAAGCTGTCTGGCAATGAAGGCTGAGATTAACCTGACCTGTTTATTTTAAATTCAGGGAGTAGTGAGGAAACGCTGAAGTGTTTTGAGCTGGGAAAAACCATGTTCAGAAGTCTGGCTTTAGAAGGAATAAGGTTTTATGGTTGTGAGGTGAATAATAGCACAGAGGGGCAGGATGAAAGAGTGTCTTTTCCAATCATCTAGGTGAAAGAAAATTAAGGAAGGTTTGAATCAATGTGATGGAAATAGGAGAAGAATCAAGACCATAGGCAAGACATTTCTTGCAAGGACTGATAAGACTGCTGATGGCATGTCAGGTGAGAGGGACAAGTAGCATCTCCTTTATGCGCCTTCCTTTTCCTCCTGTACACCAAACTCAAATTTTTAACACACATCCTCTTACTCTATTCAGAGTTCCCAGAATATATTGTCAATTGTCACATGATAATGTGGCATTTAATAATTGGCAGGACACGACAATCATATTGTAGGGACATGGGACTGAGACCCACTGCTTTGATTTACCATTCTAATGAGACTAAGCTTTCTTAATTCATCCAAGACTGAAAGTTTTTCTAAGATTGAGGCTTTAGTTCATTTGGTAGATTTTTGTCAATGATTCTATAACTTCATAAATCTCTAATTTAAATTTCACAAAATATGTATTAAAATAAAATGAAGTTGCACAAGTATTACTTTCAATTTTATTTAAATCAAATAATGTTGTGTTGATATGAAAAACTTTGCAAGAAACCACATGAATGTTAAAGACAAAATTCGAATACCTAATTATCCTATTCTGAAATAATTAAATGCAAAGAATACACATGTTAAATTGCCATAAACATGTAGCTATTACATAACACACATAACGGAGTCATAAAACATTTTACACTGCTTTATTATAAATAATTGGAAACAATATTTCATTTTTCAAACCCAGACAACAAAATAGTAAATATCATGCTTTCTTTTTTTTTTATTACTTTATTTTTGTAATATGAGTTTGGAAATAGTATTCGTTATCCAAAATCTGGTTTAAAAAAGTGTCTGTAGGAACACAAAAGGACAAAATACTCATTTTCTTTCCCTTAATTGAAAACAGTCGAGAAGGTTTTTAGAGGGAGAGGCTTGCCTGCTATGGAGGAGCCACCAAGAATAGAAAATGGTATAATACCTACAAATATCACTTGTAAGGCAAAAGGGGTAGAATACAGACACATAAATATAAAAAAGACTTGATTGTAGACTTTAAAACATATTTTTCTTGACAATGTGAATAGCTTTATTTTTGCAAATGGAGGAGACCATTAAGGCATAGTGGATCAAGTCACCAAGTTTGAAGCTGGCGTTGCTATCTTGCCAACAACTGTCTCTTTTGTAAGAGAGGAGACCCAATAGCTTTATTTCAATTTTCTCATCCCAGAGTGACTCATGTGTTAATAAAACTATTTACTGTTATAACCTTGGACACTTAGAGGCAGAGAAGACTTCTCGAAAAAATGCTGTAGTAACTTCAAGCACCCCCAAAATTCACTTAAAATAGATTATCCCATAGGAATATTCCCATTAAGTTATTTATAGCAACTAGCAGTCAGAATTTCTCTTAGGTGACTATGATTGATTTTCTTTTTGTATATATTTCCTTTACATATAATAGTTTTGCCAATTTTCCCCAGATAATAATTTTAAAATTAAAATTGCCTAAGGGAATGGCCTGAAGGAGAAAAATATTAAGAGTGATGCATTTAATTAAGGGATATAGTAGATTTCTTTGAGCATTTGTGTTTTTTTGTATCAATTAAGGACAATGTTGCATATTCCAGATTAATTAGCTATTAGGTTTATTGCAGATATAAACATGCTATGTACAATGATATTTATAATTATTTTTCATAGACTTCAAAGTGTTTCTTTTATAGACACTGGAACAGTGTGAATCTGGTAAGTATGTTTCCGTTAATTAGCAAAATTTAAATTAGCAAGACATAACAGGGTGAGTATTGAAGTTCTAAAAACATTTTTAAAATAATGAAGTTACATGTACGTATACACATGCTAGTAGATACTGTAAAATGAACTGCTCCAGAGTACTTGGTTTTACTTCAACTTAATATACTCCAAAATATTGCTTTCTTGTATAATATCAAAGGAAATATTAAATGCATGTATATTATTTTAAGAACTTGATGATATATTTTACATTCTTTTAACTTTACTCAGGCTATAAATATATTTATATATCATTCAATCAGTTTTTAGAGTAAATGGAAACCATAGTATGGGGTGGTAAGTTTTCACCACATACATCCTTACTTATGTCCTTTTTTTTTTTTTTTCTGAAAACTGTATCAAAAATCAGAGTAATGGAGTTTGTTTCTACCACACAGTTATTGTCCATGTACTGTAATTCATTATGGCTTACAAAAATGGAATTTTCATTTGGAGGTGGGTAAGCAGAAATCAACTAGTAAGTATGACACTGGAATTAGGCTTCTGAAATCCATTAACATTTAACCAACTCAGAGGACAATGCTGTTCTAAATTTTTATCAAAATTGTGCAACAGTATAATTTGTTAGTAGGTTTGCATAGATATAACACCTTTTCAGTGGTGTAATACATCTTTTCCAAAGGATTATGGCAGGCTTGTTTCTATTCTTCCTGTATATTCTCTTTTTCACTCTTTTGTTTTTTTCCTGTTTTACATGAAATTAACCATATTTATCATCTGGCTACCATAGTTCCAAAATAAGGTCCAGTAGTAGTTTGAAGCACAGCAAAGCTGAGCAGGTTCTTCCCTTTTTAAAGCCCAACAGTCAATGGAGTTTTCTATAGTCAAGCCACGTGAGCACTGTCTCCCCAAGTAGAGACTCCTGTGAACTCAAAAGGCTCCAGATTCACAGTCAAGGACCTTCGTGACTTCACATAACTACCACTTATTGCTGGAAAGGAGACAATATTGTTTGCTTCTGAAGTTTTCAAGCACTTTCTCACCTGGCAGCTCCTCCAGATTTCTTTGTTGCTTTTATAATCACTACTGACATTGTGCTTTCAAAAATCTAAAGGTCGAATCATCATAGTTGTGGAACGTAAGGAGTAACTGGGCCCTTTGAAGTAGTGCCACTTTATCCCATTCAGTTTTCCATGGTTTTGTCCCGCAGTATAGAACATTCCGTTTAGATTGGAGGGGCCACAAGCATCAAACCACCAGCCTGAAAAAATAGTTCATGATAGAAGAGAGAAGGAGAGGCAACAATTATAAGTAAATGGAATATTTGTAAATCAATGGCATTAAGTGATGGGAAACTTGCTTGTTTTTGTTGTGTTTATTTGCAATTAGGAGGCATCAGTAAATATATCCTCAGTAGTGAAACTGTTTTAAATGACTTCTGATTTAAGATTTGTGTGACCCATCAGAGAGAGCAATGCTGTCATGGAAAGCAGCTTTCAGTGACTCCACTGGAACTCACTTCCTCTTGTAATGATGGGAAGCCTCTGGGCTTCAAGATACAATCTACATAAGAGATGGATTCACATGTAAGACAAGTGCAGTAAGGAAAATGTATATACCCATAAGAGGCATTCCATCTTAAGACTGTTACTGGGAATAGAACAATTAATTATTAGTAAAGAAATTCAGAAACTTAGACAAGCAACTGAGATCTAAATAGAAAGATATTCTCCATTTACTGCATATGTTTGTCAATAATTGGCCCTAAGCTGCTTCTAAAATTAATTGGATACTGTGCGATGACTATGATGCTCAAAAGGACTTTTAATTAATGTGCCCTCTCTGTAGCTTATAACAATAGAAAAAGTTCTGCAATAATAGCCATTCAGTTCCTGTACAGCCATATTTTGTCTATGGTTATTTAAGTGATTTCCAAACTTAGTAAAAAGAAAAACAATTTGATGAGTAACATGGAAATTCTGTGCTTGTATAGCTCTCTATAAGGATAACTGGATAACTCAGTTTTATTTTTTAAATAAATTAAGTTCTTAGATTTTTAGATAAAGCATAGTGTTTTTTCCTGTCTCCTGAAGTAACACTACTGAATCTTTAGGGAGAGATTTATGCCAGAGACATTCTGGCATACTTTTTATTTGGACACAGTTGACCTCTCTTAGATTACAGACTTATACCTAAGGGACTAATAGCTAAAGAAAGAGAAAGCTGTACAGCTGATGTTTAACTGTAACATGAGCACCATCTTGCAGAAACTTTAGAAAAAGTTAAGTGGAGAAAAGCTAGTTTTCATTTTTCAACTTTAGAAGATGAATATAGCTGGCTTGTGTTTATAAAGTCACACTAGAGGAGTAACAAGCTGCATTAATCACCAGTTCATACTGCGGAACCACAAGGTATGTCTTGATGAATTTGGAAAGACACTATATTCCATGCAGTTTTATCAACTGTATGCAAACAACATAAATGTTAATGTAGTCAAAACACGAGGGACAAAAAGGTTCTTGTTTGGCAAAGGAGGAGGAACTGCAAGTAAAATTCTACCTTTGTTTTTCTTAAGATTAATTCCTCTAATTTTGATCAGTACAGCTGGTAAAATATGTTGTTTATATTATAAAAGCATTCTAATATTAGTGAATTTATTTGCCCAAAAGACTTTTCCTAAAGGACTAAAATGAAACTCACAGATGAAATTCAAGTTGATTGCTTCTGTGTTTTAACTTTTCTCCTCCTTTTCTGTGACTTTCTTGAGGCACTTTTCCATTGCATTAATGAACTTTTTATAGTCTTTCAAATATGTACCATGGTCTCTCAAGCAAACACACTAACTCTATTGTTGAGACTGACAACGATTCATAGAATTCTCTTCCAAGTTGCATTAGGGTAAAATGTGTGTTTTTGTTTACTTGGTTTATAGAAAGTCACAAGAGTCCCAGAGGAGTACGGAAAGACAGACGTCTGTTGCAACAACAGCCTGGCAATAAAGAGCACAGGCTGAAGAATGCGTTTCATCGGGAAACTTTGGGAAAACTTAGGAAAGAGACAAGAAACAGTAAGAGCCTGTGAGAGAGTCAGGTAAATTCATCTTGTGTATCTTTTTGAATGCATAAAGTGGGGTAATGTTTGCAATGAGTAAAATGGCATTTCGGAGACATTGAAAGAAGGCCAGTATGGCTGTGTCACAATCAACGAGGGGGATAGTCGCCTGAAGCTGAGAGGGTCTGAAGCACATCACCCAGTGTTTTGTTCATCACCCTAAAAACAATGGAAAGCCATGGTTTGTATATTGGCCTATCTCCTGTACTTAGTAGACACCTAACAAAGTTTGCTTCCCAAATGACCAGTGGGTCACTGCAGGCTTGTTAACTGATTGACTCTCTGATCGGTTCTCCTTGTGAAGTCTTTGGTGTCTGAAGTTTAGCTTACCAAAATGCTATATTTGATAGATACCCCAATATGTAATACCTGTCCTTATTGTATCCATTTTTTTCTTATGTATCCATTCAATATATAATTATTGTGAAACGTTGTTACACAATACTCAAGACAGAAGTAGTCCTTGCCTTCATGAAACTCACTTCTAATGAGAGAAACAGATGAATATATGTAAGCAGGCACAAAAATGACTATTAGGTTGGTGTAAAAGTAATTGCAGTTTTTGCCATGACTGTTATTGACAAAAAATGCAATTACTTTTTCACCAACCTAATATAAATTATGACTTAAAATGTCATGAAGAAAATAAGTAGGAGCTCTGAAGGAGAATAATTCGAGTTTTCACACTCGTGAAAGAAGCTGATATTTAACGAGACCTGAAAGAGGAGAGAGGCAGCCCCAGGAAGATGGGAAAAGACCCTGATAAGCAGAGTACAGCACCTGCAAAGGCAATGAGGAAGAAAGGAAGCTTGGGATGTGTAGGGACATCAGTGCAGCTGGTGCACAGTGAACAAGAAATGACTTGCAGGAAATGAAGGTGGAGGAATAGGCAGTCCTGGAGAGAAGTTCAATGTTTATGGAACAATTTGGAGTTTAGCCAGCCTGCTTGTCCACGATGAGGCAAACAAGTAAAACATTCTCTACAGATGGGAACCACAATCGAACCAGAAGAACCAGATCTGCTAGGTTAAATGTTTCATCAAACACTGTTTAGAGCCCTCATTCTCTATGATCTTCCAAAGCTATCCTGAGCATATGTGACACCATAAAAAAAGAAGAAAATTGAGTCTAGAATCAATTCTGCAAATATTAACCAATGGATAGAGATAGGGGACAGGAATTTTTGGAAACAAAATTTCTGACTTTAAAGCATGCACAGTTTTGTGTAGGAGACAAACAAAATGCTATAAATTGAGATGACAGCCACTAAACAAAGAGAAGAAGAAAATTTTATGGAAATACAGAGGCAGTAGGTGTTAACTGTCTGAGGGACCACAAAGCTCACTCATTCAACAGCTGCTCTGGGTCCTGAAGGATGGGTAGAGTTCACTGAACAGAAAGAGATTCTATACAGTCTGTACTCTGGAAGAGCAGGAGAGAGTGTCTGCCAGCAGGTTGGCTTGGCTGGAGTGCCAGTGGGTTAAAGGGTTGGAGAACATAGGGCTAAAAAATAAACAGGAGGGAGAACATAAAGGTTTTTATTACACCTTTAGACATTTTCTTTAGGGCAATGGGAAGCCTGCAGAACGCCGGGGCAGAAGTTAGAAGACCCAGACTTCATGCTTAATTCATCAATTAATAACCAAGAGATCCTACACAATAGTACCAATAGTATTTGATATTTATTGAATCGTTCATATGAAGGTATTTGTATGCATTTTCTCATTTTATCTCCCCAAACAGCCTTAAGTGATGTGGCAAATACCATAATAAAGATACTAATGCTCATGGAGTTTAAGGAACTGTTTAAGGTCACATTTATAATACATAGATTCTAAGAACTGACCAACCATTTTCACAGCACAGTTATAAGGATCAAATAAGATAATGCACTATTATAGCCTATAAAAAAAAAAAAAATCCTACTTAAGTGCCAGCTGTAAGTTATCTAGAAAATGGGGCAGAATGTTTAGGGCAGGAAAAAAAGAGACAAGACCTTGTGAAGCATCATAATAATTTAATAATAAAGACAAGGTTATCAGTGCCAACATATTTTCTTATTTGCTTAGTGGGGTTTATTAGAGAAATATGAAAATAATTAGCCCCAAATAAGTACAGTTGTACAATGTTCATGTTATAAAAACTTGGCATTTAAGCTCCTAATTTTTTTAGATGTTTCATTTTGATTTCATGACAAATCAAGGAGTTTGAAATGTTCAATTAACTCTTTATCTTAAGACCAGTGGGCCATGAATTCTGCGATCTATCTCAGAGCAATTGATAATAAAGATGATGAATTTAGATGGAAGAAAATGAAATAAAAGAGCAATTATTTCTCATGACCATTTCAGTTTTATTATAAGATATCCTAACTTCAAGGTAGTAGACGTAATTATTTCTGTGTAGGCAAGGATTGTCTGTTTTCTCTGACACATACATTAAAACAAACTAAATAATTTTTTCATATCAAATATTTCAAAGTTTGTCCACTTTCTACCTTTATTTTTAAAAATTAAGCATGGCCAAGTCTTTTATACACACATCCTGAAAATATGTGGTTTAAAACATTTTTTCAAAGCAGGCAAAAGTATAGCAGAGTCCTCATTACTCATACGCATTTCTTGTATTTATAAGTGATCATTGATACTCAGTACATATGATATATTTGCATGGGATGAAGATGTTCTATGAATATACAGAAGAGTATGCCTGAGTTTGCAGTTCCTCTCTGATAAGATACTGAATAGCTGAATTACATATTCTGTGCAATCCTGGGAAAATATTAACTTTGTATTTTGTTTATGGTTGGGAATAACAAATAAGAAATATCCTAAAGCAATTAATCTAGGGAAGGCACTTCAAGCCTAAAAGAACTCAACGATGCAAGCAAAAGATCGAAAAAGCAGTTACCATCTGCTATTGGGACAGCTGATAAAATGTCTCCAATTTTTTTTGTTTTGGTTTGTTTTGTTTTGGTTTGGTTATTTTGAGATGGAGGCTCACTCTGTCGCCCAGGCTGGAGTGCAATGGCGGATCTTGGCTCACTACAACCTCCGTCTCCCGGGTTCAAGTGATTCTCTTGGCTCAGCCTGCTGAGTAGCTAGGACTACAGGTGTCTGCCACCACGCCTGGCTAATTTTTTTTTTTTTTTTTTAGTAAAGGTGGTGTTTTGCCATGTTGGCCAGGCTGGTCTCGAATTCCTGACCTCAGGTGATGCAATCACCTTGGTCTCCCAAAGTGCTGGGATTACAGGCGTGAGCCACCACACTCAGTCTCAAATGTTTTAAGGTTGGCAACTGCTGAGATGTACTTTGCCAAACATTTTTCTTCATAACTTGTAACCTCATGTATATTTTAATAAGAAATCTGAGATTCATGTTTCCAATTCATTTACACTTAACTCATTAAAATTTATTTTGTAATAACTATCCCAGGTCTTTTAAAATCATTTGTGCCTTTTATCTTTGAAGCAGAAAATTCACATTTGATCGCTAATAAATGAAACTTTGCCCAGAAAATAGGAATTTGATTCTCAACTTTGTACTCAGGAAGTTCAACTTTATTTGAACATCAGGAAACCTAATTCTTAAATTCTTCTGATTCTAAACAAAACATCTCTCAACACTTCTTTTCTGTGATAAAATGTACAGCAAAATGAAAAGGTATATCTGTTTTTGTAGATTTCTTTTGTTCGTTTTCAATGCATGCATTCTAATCAGCAGTACGCAAAAGAAATTGCACAGAAATTAAGATTTTCATCTTTCATCACTAAGTAAGGATGAGTTTAAACTAAATTGATTGGTGCCATCGATGGGATCATAATGGAAAAAATCTCTTGGTGAGTTTATGTGGACAAAGTTGGCCCTACCCAAAGCCAGCCTCAAGAAGCAGCTGCATGGGTCTTGCATGCAGGAGGCAAAGGACCTTGCTAGAAGTCTGCATTCCTTCTGTCATCTCATACTATATCCCCTTCAGGCCAAGGACTTGTTTTGTTTTTTGGGGGGCTTTTTTTTTTTCTTTCCTTTCTCTTCTTTTGTTCTAAATATGAAAAGCTGTTTATCCTGGCTAGGAATATTGAATTCATTCAAAACTTCTAGGTATTCTTTTACTGTCTCTCTTCTCCCTCATACTTCATTTTGCTTTTAACCATGTTTAAGTGAGGAAATGCTTGCAAAAAGATGCTGCAAACAGTACAATAGAGCTCTCTTTGAATGTCATTCATTTTGAATGTCATCATTCTCTTTGAATGTCATTCCTTTTAATGGAAGCAGTAGAAAGAGTAGATAGAACAAAGGCCTCTGGAGGTTGAGTACCTGCATTTAAATTCTACTTCCGACAAAATTCTGTTACCTATGGCAAATTATCTAACTTTTCTGTATCTCAGTTCTTGCCAAAAGTATTATTGTGGTCTCTATTTCCAAGAGTTTTTGGAAGCTTCATATAAGTTATTAAATACAAATCATTTAGGATAATACAAACATATCTGTTAAAAAGAATTCAATAAGATTTTAAATATTATTACTGAGTACAATACAAAGTTAATTGGTTATTTCTCATCCACTGCCAATCATTAAGCTTTGGTTGTAACCTTGCGCGAGAGGACTACCGGTTCTGATTCACCTTTTTCCAAACGTATAAAAGACATTTTCTGATACTCTTTGCTCTTTTTCTAATAAATGAAACTTTGCCCCAGAAAATAGGAATATAATCTTAAACTTTGCATTTTAGGAAGCTCAAATTTATTTGAAAGTCGGGAACCTAACACTCAAATTTTTACAATTCTGCAGTTTAGTCTTTTGGGGTTATTCTTAAGTTAGTTTCAGTCCTTGATAGTCACCTCTTTGTTCCTTGTTTGGGCATAGAAATACATGTATGTATTAGGCATTTTAAAAATAAGTTCATGCAAGAGTCACATTTATACTAACATTCATTTACTTTATGTCTTTTCACCAGAATAATTTGTAATTTTGCAATGTCGTTTCAGAGTCTCTGCTAGCATATTTACTCATCAAGCCAATATTTATTGAACATATGCTATATGCCACACACTGTGGCAGTCACTTGGGATACAGTAGTGGACAGCACAAAATCCGTGCATTTACAGAACTTACATTTGTGTAGAATAGACTTACGTTTTATGTACTAAATATAGAAATTGGGTTGAAATAAAAGTAATGCAATGTAGATTTATATAGTCAATCTTACATTAGTCATATGGATCTTCTTTTCTCTCAATATTTTTACCTTGAAACTTAGAGAATTTTAGTTATCTGATCATGCTTAGCAGGTTCTCAAAAATGCTAAGACGATTATATTTTCCCAAAGATCTTGTCACTTCAAGGTCATACACCAGTTGAAAAAACTGCTGGCTTCTATCATTTTCTTTGTGTTCTTTAAGATTATATAGTAGGCAAAGTGAGCATTTATCAACTCTCTGCTGTTAGCATCTGGAAAGTTCTAGATGTACTAAGAAATTTATGTGTATGGCTTTTTCCCCTCTTTAAGGACTGAACTGGAAAACATCCTTTGTTAGCTTTAGAAAGTCTTGTCTATCAGTTAACATGGTTTATGCATTGGGAAAATAAATCAGAGTTTCTACTTCAATAGATTATTTCTATAGAAAGTTAGGTCACATTTTTACATAGCCTTTATATTATGTACTAAATATGGAAATTATATTGAAACTAAAGTAAGGAATGTAAAACAATAATGTATTTGTTTTTGTGGTTAGCAATTTTAATAATTACAGTTTATGACAGATTTTAGATAATTCTTTAAATATAATTTTAATAATTTTAGTTAACTGTAGCTTAAGCAAACTTTCAGAAATGCTGATTTTGAAAGCTCCTAATTTAGTACCAAAGAACGTTTTTTTCTGCTGAAGGTAAGTTTGTTTTGAATGTGACAATCTAGTAACAAGAATTTGTTATTGTCTTAATTCTAGAATCAGAATTTTTCACATATTTATCTCCATATACAATAAATCTATAAAAAAGTATGCATTGAATGAGATTACATTTTCATTTTCTTAATGTTAAATAGTAGATAAAACTATTTCTTTTACATTTTTAATGAAACTTATACTCTAGCCTGTCTTGCTCATTTCTTTAATAGTAATTAACCCCTTTAATAGGTGCTCATTAAAAATACCTTAAATTGACAGAAGAAAGCTAAGAAATAAGGAAGTTAGGAAATGAAGAGCAAAGATCAAGTCCTACCTTTGGTCTAGCTGAAATACCTTCTGCTTTCAATTAAGCCTATTTCCTGCCATTCAGTCTTTTACCAATAAGGGTAATGATACCAGATTCTCCAACTAGAATTCCTCTTTGTACTTGAAGAAAACTAGGATAGTTAGTTGGCAATAAATCTTATTTTACTCTTAATTCCTTTTAGAAGAAACAAAGGAAAAATATATAAACAAAGAAGATAAAACAAAGCTTTAATTGATAATGACAAAGAGCTATGAGTTACTAGCTCCAAAGAGTATGAAGTCTCACTGCTTAAGAGAGGCTATTTTAAACAGGCAACAGGCTCAAATACTAAGTTTTAAAAAAAAAAAGAAAGGAAAAATCATTAGATGAGGAAAATGGCTCTAAGGGAAACTTTGACAGAATAAGTAGTAGTGGTGGGGAGCATCTAAGTAGGACCTAAGTTCCAGGCAATACTCCAGTTACCTGGACTGTCAATGATATTCATCCTTACGTTCTCCAGTTCTTAGCTATCTAAATTCCACATTTTAGCTTTCCATAATAAATAACTTTGCAAGACCTGGATTCTTTCAAAGGGACATTTGATAAGGTAATGGCATTTATTACAAAAACACATTTACTTAAGACTATTCCAGCCCAAGCAATAAGTGGAAATATTCTCTTCCAAACATACGTGTTTATTGGTGAGTAAGAACTGGGTCCAAGAATAATTGTGGATGAAAGAACATGACAAAGTTTAATCATTTAAAGCAGAAATAAAATCATAAATCTGAGCAGTGAAATTTTCTCAATGACAACCAAGATGTACATTCTCCTCTTTGCTTTACTCCATATTTTCATTATTGTGACAGAAATATGAACATATTGGAATACTCTTCTAAGGACACATTTGAAAGATTTTACTGTTGTTTTTTCATGTATTGTATTTATTTGGTAAGAAAAAATACCTGTAAAAATAGACATGGAGAAAATAATATTTCAATATTAAAATGTGCAGGAAATTGAAAAATCAAAGTCCCTTTGTCCTTATATAAAGTTGATGACAATTTCCTTTATGAGCTCAGGGATGTAATAAAAGAAAATTTTATTTCAGGAAAAGCTCAAGACCTACCTTGTGTGTACCATTTAAAAAAAAAAAAATCTTAGATTTGTAGCAACTACTTCTGGGGGTGAGGGCTGAGGGAGGAGTCATAAAATTACATATAGGAGACTTTTTAATATTTGATAATGTTAAATATGATGCCAAAAGGATATGTTCAAAGCTTAAGGAAAAGAATATGAGGCTGGGCGGGGTGGCTCATGCCTGTAATCCCAGCACTTTGGGAGGCTGAGGCGGACGGATCACAAGGTCAGGAGATCCAGACCATCCTGGCTAACACAGTGAAGCCCCGTCTCTACTAAAATTACAAAAAATTAGCCGGGCGTTGTGGGGACGCCTGTAGTCCCAGCTACTCCGGAGGCTGAGGCGGGAACCTGGGAGGCGGAGCTTGCAGTGAGCCGAGATCGCGTCACTGTGCTCCAGCCTGGGCAACAGAGAGAGACTCCATCTCAAAACACAAAAAACAAAAAACAAAAACAGAAAAGAATATGATAGAGGCAGAATCATAATAGGTTAGTTTTGATAATATTGGGGCGGGTATCATATTGAAAAGATGGTTGTGATTTGATGATAGTAGTAATGGAAGGGTTGGCAATAGGAAGGAAGACAAAAGATTTATCCCAAACTGGCTGGGCATGGTGGCTCATGTCTCATGTCTGTAATCCCAGCACTTTGGGAGGCTGAGGTGGGTGGATTACCAGAGGTCAGGGGTTCCAGACCAGCCTGGTCAACATGGTGAAACCCCATCTCTACTAAAAATACAAAAATTAGCTGGGCGTGGTGGCCCGCACCTGTAGTCCCAGCTACTCGGGAGGCTGAGGCAAGAGAATTGCTCGAACCCAGGAGGCAGAGGTTGCAGTGAGCTGAGATCACGCCATTGCACTCCAGCCTGGGCAACAGAGTGAGACTTGTTCTCAAAATAATAATAATAACTATCCAAAACCTTCACTCCATACTTTTCCAAGCTCTATTCATTGATGAAGATAATGTCAACCTAATGATTTATTTCATTGGTTTTAAAATTTGAAAGTTATTTCAAGAGTTACAAGATGGTCATTCACGTACTACACTCATTCATGTACACTCCTACTTCACTAATTCATATACTACATTTTCTAATAGGTTTCTATGTACCACAATCAGCTGTGCTAGATGTTTGGGATGAAATGGCAAACATTAACTGTCATTCATTTTCCTGAGGTACAATATAGAGATGAGTTTCTCTCCCTGCTATCTCACAGAGTGGATCTGGAGTTCAAGTAAGATAGTACAACATGTGCAGAAATATGTAATATGTTATAATAATGGTAGTAATGTAGTGTTAGGAAAGGAAAATATTAGATTTGAACAATTTTTTCCTTACTAATGAGAAAACATGTTTTGTAATAGAAATAAGACAGAAAGTATATTAGAACAATTGAAGGTGGTACTGATTGTTACTATAGTAAGAGAGAGAAGCAGCAGTAAAACTGTGAGAGGAGAAACACTGAAATAGGAATTTCTCTTACAATTTTGTTTGATGCCAACTCCTTTCCTGCCAGACCCTATAACATTCTTGAGCAATAGCATTTACCACTGGGTTTTATCTTAGTGTTTCCCAAACTTCAGTCAGTCATGTATCAACTTCACAGTTTTGCCATATCCACTTATAACTTTTATTAATATGGATCAATTTTTTCTTAAATCGATTATTTGTTAAATACAGAATATTGTGAATGCATTCTAAAATGCAAGTTTATATCATTCATTTAAAGAGGAAACCAGCACCACTTACTGTAATAGAAGTTAGATATAGCCAGGTGCCAGGGTGGCTCATACCTGTAATCCTAGCATTTTGGGAGAACAAGGTGGGCAGATCACTTGAGGGCAGGAGTTCAAGACCAGCCTGGCCAACATGGTGAAACCCCATCTTTACTAAAAATAGAAAAATTAGCAGGGTTTGGTGGTGGGTGCCTGTAATCCCAGCTACTCGGGAGGCTGAGGCAGGAGAATCACTGGAACCCGGGAGGTGGAGGCTGCAGTGAACTGAGACAGCACCATTGCACTCCAGCCTAGGCAAAAAGAGCAAAACTCTGTCTCAAAA